>NC_030436.2:8685000-8985000 GCF_001660625.3 Ictalurus punctatus
ACCTACGGTCAAGCATGGTGGTGGAAGTGTGATGGTGTGGGGATTTGCTGCTTCAGGGCCTGGGCAACTTGCAGTAATTGAAGGAAATATAAATTCTGTTCTCTACCAGAAAATCCTAAAGGAGAATGTCTGGTCTTCAGTCCGTAAATTGAAACTCAAGCTCAACTGGATTATGCAGCAAGACAATGAAAAAGACAAAGCGTAGGAGTAAGTTCTAGTCCTAGAAGTAAGTGAAAGACTGATCTCCTGTTCTCGGAACAGTTTGGTTGCAGTTATTGCTGCTAAAGATGGCACAACCAGATTTTAAGTTTAAGGGTGCAATTAGTTTTTCACATGAACGATATGTGTTGGGATAACTTTTTTTGCTTCAATAAAAAAATATACATAAAAACTATATAACATGTTTGCTCAAGTTGCCTTTGTTTTACGTTGTATTCCGTTTGAAGATTTAAAACTATTTAGTATGAGATACACAAAAACAGAAGAAATCAAAAAGGGGCAAATAATTTTTCACAGCACTGTCATTACATTTCATTTGGTGGAGCTTAATCTCAGTGAAACAAGTTATTTTCCTGTCATCACTAACGTTATAACAGCCATAAAACAAGTCTTTCTCTCACCAGCCTTTCTTTTTCTGTCTCTTGAAATGAACAAGACAAAAAAAAAATACAAAGTTTGTCGCAAAGAGCAAACTTCTCCTCGGCAACGGTCCCATTGAAAAAAACTTAAAGGAACCTCAAAGCACTGCCCCTGAAGTCTTCTTTCATAAATGCTAAATGAACATCTCCTTACAGAAATCTTAGCCAGAGTTACGTTTATAAATTTTCCGCTGTTGAATAGCGACCCTTCCTGTATTATTATTTGTGCTTCCACCTGCTGATGATATCTCCAATTATACAACAGTCAGAGGTCCACTTCACGTCTTCTTTCCATTCACTGTCTATTTATTCCCTCATGTGTCTTTGTTTGGTTGTGCCTCGGTCTTGTTCTCTCGTCCTGACCCTCACTCGCGTTCCCGGTTCTATGATTATGGATTATTCTGTTTGTTGTCGGCTGCCTGTGTTATGACCCGTGCGGAACAGCACGACCAGATTGCCTTGTCCGATACGCTCCCTTGTTAATGTCAAAGCCTTTCTTTGTCCCGGCACGCTTCGTATCTGTCCTCCTGTCTCGATGCACGTCATGTGACCTCATCTCTCACATGAATAGGGCTGTAACTAATGATTATTTTCATAATCGATTAGTTGCCAATTATTTTTGCCCGATTAATCGGATGAGGGCAAACTGTCAGGTTAGTAAAAAAACGAATGTGTTCCATTTGAGATGATATCACCTTTCTAAAATTCATGCACTAGACCAGGGGTACTTAACCTTTTGTGAGGTCTGGACCCCTAGCATATTTCGAACAATCCACAAGGACCCCCTCACTCCACAACAATTATAGGCTATATATTAAAGCCATTTCTATATATGTTGCTTTATTTTATTAATATTTAACATTATATTTAACATTAATTAATAATTAACATTATTTTTAAAACTCTCCTACGGACCCCCTGCAATTATACCACTGACCACTAGCGGTCCGAGGACCCCTGGTTGTGAAACACTGCACTAGACGGTAGTGCACAGTGTATAGTGTAAGTGTACGTCATTTGGGACACAACTTTAGTATTTACCCTCCGAAGCGTGTTTTCGGAACAGAAGTAACGGAATCGATAATGAGATTCGTTGACAACAATTTACATAATCGATTATTATCGATTTTATCGATTAGTTGTTGCAGCTCTAGTCTACACATTAACACCTGTACTTACACATCTACGTCTGGGAAGATCCTCAAGAAGGCGATGGGGCTAAATCTAGAAAGCTTAAGGGTGTTTGTTGTGTTTTTCTCCGTGAAAGCTTGTAGAACCCTACAACAGAGTTGCGCTATAAGAAAGGAAAGCTAAGAACAATCCAAAGAACCTGCTTCATATTTTTGAAGTGTCTAAGCCTGTGTTTATTCTACTAGTAATTGAAATAAAGATGAGACTCTTTTAACTACATTTCACAGTTGTACAGCTGTAAAATCAAAAGAAATGGCCTGTGGCGATGAGACTTGCATTGCTAAGTAATGAATAGAGCAGCAGGGTTAAGAGACAGTAATGATGGAGAAGGAGTGTGTCTCTCTCTCTCTCTCTCTCTCCCTTAATGTTGCTGCTCAGGCAGTAGGCCATGAAATACGCAGCACGTCTCAAATCCTGCACTGAACCCCGAGGGGACCGAGGAAAAAAGGGGCTTTCTGTATCTCCTGCACGCTATCCTTAAAATCCACTTAACCTCCATTTAACCGCTCCGTGAGAGGGCATTCGAGAGTTTTTTTTACAGTGCAGACGCTTTGCTGGATTCAGAGTGCATTCGCTAAAGCGTCCAGGATCAATGAGGAGACAACATGTGCTATGGTCTGTTCGCTATGTAACGACGGAAGCCCTGGCGCTGATCGTTATTAAACGAAAGCGCACACCCGAAACGCTGTGTTCCTGCAGATCCTCCTGACTGCTAATAAGAGATGGAAGGAATGCAACAGCTGAACCGATCGCAGTTTTTCCATTTACGATAAAATACTGACATCGGAGCTCGGAGTATCAGGTAATACCTGATATCGATCCGTGCGATATCTGAGTCGACTTCCTGCGAGCTTCTGGCATTAAGTTATGCTTGACTCATATTTGCATTTGTTTCCTGTTTTCACCTGTAGCATCTGTGTCAACATCTCCCACGGTCTGCATACTTCTGTGGCATAACAGCTGTAACAGCTGTATATCATTGTAACATCCGAGCGTTATATGCACGACTTGGTCAAAGCATCGTGCAATTTCTTTTTACTCGTAATATTAAACATGTAAATATTGTGTCTTTTTTTCTTGCAGTACCATACATTCTGACTTTTTACTCTCTATATTAAGACTTTATTCTCAAAATATTGAGTTTTTCTCATATTATTTTTTAAAAATTCTTGAAATAGTACATCTACTTTGAAAAAATATTCTTCTTGAATGAATTGATTTTTCCTTGAAATATTACGTTTTTCCTCATAATAATTCTTTATATGTATTATAACTCTATTCTCTAAGTATTGTGGCTTTTTTCTCGCAATGTTCTGACTTTTCTTTTTTTGAAATATTGCGACTTTTTCCTCATAAATTCAAATATTATGATATTATTCTCAAATCTCAAATATTTCAAATTCTCAAATATCATGACTTCCATTCCTTTTCCATACCGCTTATCCTACACAGGGTCACGGCGAGCTCGGAGCTTATCCCAAGGATCTCAGGGCACAAGGAGGAGGACACCCTGGACGGGGTGCCAACCCATCTCAGGGCACAATCGCACATCCGTTAACACACTACGGACAATTTGGAAATGCCGAGCAGACTACAACGCATGTCTTTGGACTTGAGGAGGAAACCAGAGAACCCGGGTGGGGGGTGTTGAACCCCCAACCCTGGAGGTATGATGCAAACGCTCGGACCACTAAACCACTGTTTTCATATAGGTATATAGTAAATGTTATGAGCAGGAACTAAACTTAAAAGATATTATTCCTCATCCATATCATTCTCTGAAATTTTGCAGACCGTCTATTTATCCTTCTTAATAAATCTTCACCTACTGAAGGTCTGCATGAGTGACCGGTTCAGCCGAGACTGGCGCTCACCTCCTACACTGGCTGCTCTGTTATATATCTCATATTAACACCAATTCTCAAATCTGACAGTCATTCTCACTGTAACATAAATGATAGGTTTATATACGGGTGTGCTCGTTATCATTTCTATAGTAACGGCTTATTCACAGCGACGCGACACATTAATAGTCCAATAATAAATGGATTTCAAAATTGTTATTTATCAAAGAATAACCGTGTCATTGTTGATATGGTCAAGGTTTCTGGGAGGAGACATTTATGGAAGCAGTCTCCGGTGTCAGCGCTTTGTAACAACATGCGTTCTGCTATCTCGTTAACTCACTGACAAGCTGTTTTTTTTTTTTTTTTTTTGGGGGGGGGGGGGTTGTCTTATTAACTACAAGAAATGATTTTTTTTTGTAGCTGTTATAAATAAGTGATCACTTGTATCACCAGCATTCATTAACATTAAATGTAACCATAAACGGTTAAACAGTTTGACAATTCGTTCATTAATAAATCAAAAATGATAATTATTGGCAAATAGCTCGGATATAAGAGGAATAGCACACCTCAAACCGTTAAGTGCTGTTAGAGGATATAATCTTATAAGAAGAAACAAAGAAAAGAATCCACTTCACATCACCTCAACGTGGATTATTTTCCTATTCCAGCAAGGTCTGTCATGTGTTATTCCTTATATGAAATGCTAACCTTCAATTTCTCTGGAAAATACATTATAGCAACAGATAATTAAGTACCTGTTCCCAGCTCCCTTTAATCTGAGAGAGCAATATTTGACGTAAACGGTTATAAGCACAATCGCAAAAGCTACCCTTTGAAAAACTGGATTCCCAAAAACTATATCAAGATTGTGAAAATAAATAAATAAATAAATAAATATCTGCAAAACCGTTCCAAAACGTGCCGTTCCTTCCCCAATTCAGGCTGTTTTAAATGCCTCGTGGTGATGTTGTGATGTCACTACCATGAACGCAATTTTTTTGCCGCGATATGTATGTACAGATGTCAGCTGATCAGAATAGAGGTCACTGGAATATATCTGTCTTAAGGGTACAATAAGAAAAAACACATCTTGATTCATTCTAAAGGATTAAGAAATTGTTATCCATCCATCCGTTTTCCATACCGCTTATCCTACACAGGGTCACGGGGGAGCCTAGAGCCTATCACAGGGAACTCAAAGTACAAGGCGGGGGACACTCTGGACTGGGTGCCAACCCATCGCAGGGCACAAGCGCACACACACACACACACACACACACACACACACACATTTACACACCTGTTCTCACACTACAGACAATTTGGAAATGCCAATCAACCTACGGAAAATGTTATGTAAAAATGAATTACAACTTTTGTTTTAGTACAACACCATTTCTGAAAAATTTGGAACAGTATGGAAATAAAAAAAATAAACCACACAAAAAGAGTCATTTGAAAATTCAAATCACCCTGTACTATATTGAAAACACATTATTAGATGTTTTACTTTGTGCGTTTAATTTATTTTTGAAAATATACACTCATTTCAAATCTGATGACTGCAACACACGCCAAAAAAGTTAACAGGGACAGTCGACTGTTTACCGCTGTGTAACATCACCTTTTCCTATAATAACACTTATTAAGCGTTTGGGCGCTGAGTGAAGACACCAGTTGGTTAAGTTTAGCAAGCGGAATTTTCCCAATTCATCCATTATGCATTTCTTCAGCTGCGCAACTGTACGGTGCCTTTGTTAATTTTGCGCTTCATAATGCGCCAGATGTTCTCAATCGGAGACAGGTCAGGACTGCAGGCAGGCCATGCTAGCACCCGCACTCTCTGCTTACGCGACCATGCACTTATAATCCGGGCAGAATGTGGTTTGGTGTTGTCCTGCTCTGGATGGCAGCCTGTGTTGCTCCAAAATGTGTACGTATATTTCTGCATTAATTTTGCCCTCACAGATGTGCTAGTTACCCATGCCATGGGCGCTGACACACCGCCATACCATGACAGATGCTGGCTTTTGGACCTGACGCTGATTTGGACCTGACGCTTTTGGACCTGACGCAGCTTGGATGGTCCTTTTCCTCTTTGGCCCGGAAAACACGACAGCTGTTTTGTCCAAAAACTATTTGAAATGTCGACTCGCTGGACCACAAATTACGATTCCACTGTGCTACTGTACATCTCAGATGAGACTGAGCCCAGAGAAGTCGGCACCACTTCTGGACAGTGTTGATGTATGGCTTCTGCTTTGCATAGAGCCTCAACCCATCCTTCCTCTTGAAGGACTAGGCCATTTTAGGAGGCTCCTTATATACTATGATTAGACGATTGCCTCACCTGTGTCACATCACCTTCTTATTTCAACTTGTCACATCGCCATTAGTCCTAAATCGCCACCGTCCCAACTTTTTTTGGAACGTGTTGAAAGCATCAATTTCAAAATAAACATTTACCTTCAAAAAGACTATGCCGTTGATTATGTAAAACTTCAAATACCTTGTCTTTATACGTTTTTTCGTTTAAATACAAGTCAAAGTACATTTACAAATCACTCTGCTTTGTTTTTATACGCATTTTCCATACTGTCCCAACTTTTTCGGAATCGGGGTTGTCATTTAAACAAAAGGTTTCGTATGAAACACCCATAAACAGGGTCTGGGATCACCCGAGGTCCACACCAAAGTGCAAATGCTGTTCTCGCCTTTCCAAACGGCGTGTGGACTGAACGCTGCATGTGCTCTGACCTTCACTGAAGTCTGAACGCCATTTTCCGAAATCAATAAAGAGGAAATTTGCTCTTGAATTATACATGCATCAATCTGCAGAACAGTGGTGTAGTTTATATGCAAAACCTGACCTAAAATATTCAGCTTTGGCGATGAATTTATTTGATCACTTTGCTCTTCGGAGGAACGAACAGGAAGAATTATTCCAAGTCAAATGACTTAAGGCGTCGTATTAAGGACGGTTCGAACTGAAGATTATTTCAGATCACCCCCGAATCAGCTGAAGGCAAGAAAACTATGACGGCATTGATTTTATCAAGCCGAGCGCCACGGTGGTATAAAGAAGCGTAACCGTGGCCCGGCTTCGAGGCCACTTCATCGCTTTACTCCCAGCGTGGCACCTGCACCCCGCAGGAAGTGAGAGACTGATCTGACTGTGAGATTGATGAGTCTTGTTTAGGAGCTACAGAGGAGCTCCCTCAGTTCTTGGAGTGTATTAAAAGCAACATTAGAAGCCTTCTTTCGGAAAATAGATCCACCGCAGATCCGCATTTAAGAGGAAGTGGAGACAGATGAGGCTACGTCCAGTCAGCGAATTGTAATAAAATTTTAAAGAGGATATTGGGTTTAAACAACATCTCCCTTAAAAAAATCATCATCCAGGCCGTGTGCACTGTAAATGTAAATCACATTATTAATGCTGCATAGCATAATCTCTCTCAATCGGGCAATCGAGCCACAGATGCGTCACGTTGTTTGCACCGTAGACCCGACGTATTACCTTCTTACGATTTAGCATTGTAAATGGAATCATCCAAAATGAAAGAAAGTAAAGAAAAGGAGCCATTACAGGTTTAAGAACAGAGTACAGGAGGGCGTAAAACTATAACCAGCTGTGCGGCTGGGAGCTGCAATCGTAATATCTCAGCTGGATGGTGGAGTTTTAGGTGATTCTGCAGTAATGCGCAGTAAACAGGGAAGAAGAAAAAAGAACAACGGTGCATTATCGATGTATAATCCTTTTACAAATCGGCTGTCTCGTGTCCACACGGACAACATTTTCACTGTTGCTGCTGCGCAAAGCGTTTGAAAGTGTCTACAGTGATGGGCAGTGAGCATGTATTTTAATCACGTTTTACTTACCATCGCCTTATTTTGTAACGTGTTAAGGTGCATTCATACACACGGCGACTCACAGCGACCGGAGACCGTTCATTTTCAACACGAACGTGAGCGATGACTAGATGTGGACGTGTCCAGAGACATGACAAAGTTGAAAAAGGTTGAACTTTATGCTAATTTGGAGCGACTTGGTGCGGCGACTACCAACGGGAGAGAAGATAGTAGAGCGCACGTGATCCGAGATGCTGCCTGCGAGTCCGAACCGTTTCGTGGACTCAGACAATCCGGCGCTTGCACTTTCGCTGCAGAGACACGGCCGCAACGGAAAAGCGCACACGCTGTTGCTTCTCTTTCATCTTGTAGGATATGATGCACTCGTGAATTTTACACATTTTACTCCAGAATGTTTCGTTTTAGCGGCAAGAAATCTGGTTTGTTGTCAAAAAAGTGGACCACTAGTTGCGCCACCTACTGAAAAATGTTACTATGGCAACCAGGAGTAGGAATGCCTACTGGTGACTTCATAGTGCAGCGACTGGAGACTTTGACACGCAGCATTAAAATCACTGCGTGTGTGAATGTAAATATAGATTTGACACTACGTTTCTGGCTTATTTAATCTTCTACGGTCAAATTCTTTCTGTCTTTTTTTTGTTTTCGTTTTACAGTCGTTTTTAGTCGAAATCTTTTAACAGCATTCCTAACAAATATATGATGTATATTGATAATAATATATGATGTATACGATTTTAAATATCTAGTTGTCTAACATTAGCAAAACTGAATAGTTTACTTGAGAGAAAGCAAGGACAACCCCAGGAGGATGTGAGATGGGGGTAGGGGGGAGAGGGGGCGGGGCTTCCTGGTAGTGTCAGAAGATCAAATATTGCACAGATCGAAACATTTGTGCAAACCACTCCAGGTTCACATCTGCCAAATTTCAAATGGAAACGCAAAGTCCGTTTGCAGTCGCAGTTCCCCAGGTCTTACGCGTTATGATCCTGTCCTATCAAAATAGCAAGAGCAGCTATTTTCACTTCCTCTGGGTCGTGTACGGAGCCTGCCAAAATTCAAAGGGAATATCAAATCCCTTCGCATTTGCATCCCGACGGCTTGCACAGAAACCTGTCAATCGGTGTTGGGGGCGGGACGATACTATGGGGCGTGTTTGTATTTGCAAGTGATGGAAGTTTGCGATTGCTTTTGGAAAACTGTCTGTAAAATACTCCCAGAATTGTGCCTGAGTAAAATGTTAAATACGCTCATGTTAGATATTCATCGCACGTTCCCACCTCCGACGCCAATGGTCACGGCCATGCATCTTACTGCCTATAATCAGCATTCCAAATGAGCTTCATTTTTACTTTCGCAAGTGTATCTGTTTTAACCGTGTCTATCGAGTAAGGAATAAAACACAGCGAGGCGCGCTGTTACAGGAATAATCAACGACTAAGCGGAATTACTATCCTATCAGTCCCTCTAGGATTTTGCGATTTTGCAGTCGCAGAAATGAACGCAAAATCGAAGAAGCCCGGCAATATTCGGGGGAGCGTGCGATTTTTCAAAATGACCGCAGGTTTTCTGCCGATTCGGCCCGTGACGTGTCACGTGACGTCGTCACGACTTGCATTCAGCCAAAGCCGCTCGTCGATTTGCGTGCATCGAACACGTTGTACAGCTAACAGCTTTCATTTACCAACAAACATCACTGCGAAAGACACCCCGCAGAACGATTTCACGTGACTGCGATTTTGCCGATTCAAACTGCATCGCAAATTTATTTTTTACATTTATTTTTTATTTTATAATCCTATACGGACTAAACTGGAACTGGAACGGCGTGGTCATTTTTCAATAATCGCAGGTCTATCGTTAGAGGATCTTTATCGTCAGAGAAGACCTAAAATGGAGGACACCTTTTATTTCACGGTCAGTTATACAATCCGGACAAGATTGTACTGGGATCCTCGTGACAAGTAATAACGGTAAAAGACGGCTGACATCGGACTGGGATTTCAGTTCGTCGCGTCGGGTTAGCGTTAAGGGTTCTACGTGGTTTCGCTTTGAGAAAAAAAAAGAAAAAAGAGAACCTCCTTACAAAGTTAAGTCTAGTAACCATGCAAACAACTTGCCATATATGTAAGATCCCCAAATCGTAACTTGGACAAATTACCAAACCAAAAGGGCATTTTAATTGTCCAGTCGATTCCAGATAGTGAAAAGTAACCTAACCCTACGGGATGTTTTCCTGTCACACGTGGCTCTTTGGAGGAATCCTAGCCAGATTTGTTGTTTTTTTTACACCCAAGACAAAAGCAGCGAGCTGGCCTTCAGCTCTGTCCAGTGATGCACTGTTTTTATAATTTACTTAAGAACATATAAATACATTGTTGTTGGTGTTTTTAGGAGAAAAAAAATGACATGCAAAGCTTGCTGGAGGAAAAAGGATGATACATCTTAAGCCATTTTGACCTCTTCTTGTAAAGCAATATGATAGAAGCTATTTCTATGTCATTTATATGCAAAAGAAAACGCGCCTGTCTGAAAACATAATAGAGAAGCACAAAGGCATGCAGGATCTAAGGATGGTCGATGAGACTGAAGGCTTTCTGTGAGGGACGGCACAGGAGACCATGACGCGTTATGATAACGTGGTTATGACATCTCTGTGTCACTGCGTCCTGCCCCCTTTTTTAACAAGGTGTAAAGAGTTGGGTTTTTTTTTTTTAAACCCCCTGCATTGAACCCAAGAGCAGGAACATCTCTGAAGGCTATAAACTCCCTCCTTCACTCCCTTCTTCCCTCCCTCCTTCCCTCTGTCCCTTCCTCCCTTCTTTCCTTCCTCCTCCCATGTCCACTTCATTCACTCCCCTCACCTGGCACGTCGTCTTCAAAATCCAAATCGTCTTGGCCCTCTTCCTCGTTGCTCAGCGATCCGGGCATCTTCACCGCATAACACACGCACACACATACACACACACGCGCACGCACGCACACACACGCGCGCACACACACGCGCGCGCACCCTCACGCACAAAAATTACATCCGTGCGTCCAGGAGGAGGTTAAAAAAAAAAAAAAAAAGAGAGAGAAGAGAAAGAAAGAAAAGTCGTGCAAACTCCCGATTAAGCAACGCCTTTTTTAAGGACAAGATGAAGATTTTTTTAAAGGGGGACAGCTGATGGTGAGGATTTTTAAAAATTATTTTTTTTTTAACTAAAAAGCACAAAAACGCTCTGGAGGTCTGGAGTCGCTCCGGTATTTTCTTTCCCTCTTCCTCCTCTATCCAAAAATCCTCCGCTCTGAAAATAAGAGACGAAAATGGAACACACATGCCCAGCTCCAGCTCGTGACGTCTGGTCTGTTGCCATGGCAATCCATCCCATAATTGCGCAGGCAACTAGTTAGTTGTGCTGCCCTGGTAACCAGGTGGTACTAGTAGTGAGCGGAAGCGCGTGAGTGGTATATGTGTGTGTGTGTGTGTGTGTGTGTGTGTGTGTAAACAGCGCCGCGTGCCCCCTCATCTCTCACGCGCATTGTCCCTTTTTTTCCCTCTCTCTCCGGTCGAGTGCGTGTGTCCGCGCGCGGAGAAAACGCGGAAGGTTACGTCGGGATATTCACGCGGAGAAAGTTGTCTCGAGCCAGCCCGGGGAAACGGAAAGCGAGCAGCCAACCTGTCTTTGCGACACTTAACGTTAGGCCTTCAGGATGGATAACGCGCTCCTTTTGTTTGGATAACATGATTCCCTTCTTTCATCCGGAGCTCGTGCATTTACAGGTGTCTGTTAATAGGATGCGCGAGAAAGATTTTGTTGTTGTTGTTTATTAATGTTGTTATTTCAATGCAGGGCAGCCTGCTTTTGCGTTTCGCTAATATATGTTTGTTTTAGCTTAGCTTAGCTTTGTGGATGCCAACATGGCTCCGGTACCGGGAATTTAGGATTAAAACAAAACAGACGTTTAATAGGCGAAGATTCGTTGCGCTGTTCCGCGCGCGCGCATGGCTGCTGCTCGTTCTACAGGCTGCAAGTCACGAGCCGTTGTCAAGGTTACCGCAGCTGGAAGGCGCTCGAGACAAAAGAAGGGAAGAAACGCACGAGCACTGTACAAATGAGCAACAATCTAACTTGATGTTTATCCACTTTTTTGTGCAGATTTTATATTCGTTTTTTCTTGTATTATTTTATAATGTTTGAAATAAATCAGGTTGATATAAAGAAAAATTATGTTATTAATGTATAATAAAGCATATTGTAATTACAAAAGAAAGCTAGTGTTGCATACTACTATAATAATTAGTCGATGTTGCTAAAACTTGTAGGAAAATGTTCTATGTTAATAAGGATAACTTTTTTCTACTTACACGTATAGTATATACTACTATAAATACAGTATCAAGCTATACTTATACAAGTAGCTTTAATGAACACAATTTATTCTTAAATACAATATACAAATATTTGTGGACACCTGACCATCACACCCATATGTTTCCTCTCCAAACTGTTGGCACAAAGTTGGAAGCACACAATTGTCTAGAATGTCTTCAAACGCTGTAGTGTTACTTTCCCTTCACTGGAACTAAGAAGCCCAAACCTGTTCCAGCATGACGATGCACAAACTGAGCTCCATAAACACATGGTTTGCGAATGATGGAGTGGAAGAACTCAAGCATCCTGCACAGAACCCTAGTGAAGACCTTTGGGATGAACTGCAACGGCAACTGCATCCCAGACCTCCTCAACTGACAGTGACAAACCTCAGTAATGCTCCTGTAGCTGAATGATAAATCCCCACAGCCACACTCCAAAACCTATTGGAAAGCCTTCCCAGAAGAGTGGAGCTTATTATGACTAATCAGGGACTCATCCTGTAATAGGATATTCACAAAGCACTTGTAAGATGCTCAGGTGTCCACATACCTTTGGCCATATAGTGCATCTCTGAAATCGTACAGTGAAAACTTTATATAAAACACACTCATTACATATTCAACCACTCGGTAAGTAAAACCAACAAAGTCTGATTCTTTTGAAAATTTATTAATTTTTACAAAAGAACAGCATGGGTTTAATCCTCGTCCTCTTCCTCCTCCTCGTCCTGGTTGATCTGGAAGTAGCGCAGTTCGTAGCTCTCCTTGGTGTTTGCTACAACACGCAGCCAGTCTCGCAGGTTGTTCTTCTTCAGGTACTTTTTGGTGAGATATTTCAGGTACCTTTTCAACAAGAGAAGAGATAAACTGGCTCAGAAATGTAACAGTCACATGAAAATCCGACATGAACACGACCGTCTCAAATACCACTGAACTTAATGCCACAATATTATCTACACTTTTTTTAAGGGGAAAAAAAGAAATAAAAGAAAGCTGCAAATATAGAGTGCTGAAAGCATCAGGAGTTACCAACACCGCTAACAAGAAAATCGTAGCAGGCAGTGGAAAAGAATTTCACCACAAAAACTCTTGTGGATGAGACGGCTAATATTTTCCCCATATGTGCACCAAGCAACAGTAAGAAAAATTCTCTAACTACTAAAGACACCACAATCCCTCCCACCAGCCTCACATGACCAAAGCTCATGAATTCAGAGGTCAAAGATAAAGTTGAAACACACATCTTTCACATCTCTCGTCCTTTCCCTTTCAATAAATTTGTATTTCTGCCTTGTTTAGCTAAAAAGTTGTTTTTGCCGTCTCATATTGCTTATAACAAGGGGTCAAAAATCCTAACACATGGAAATCGAACAGTGTTGCCTTATGCATTACACCTTAAAACTGAACAGCAAACTGCTTTAATCGTGAACATCTGTATTTTTTACTAACAAAACGTTAAATCCCA
The DNA here is from genome assembly GCF_001660625.3 of Ictalurus punctatus. Classification (NCBI taxonomy): domain Eukaryota; kingdom Metazoa; phylum Chordata; class Actinopteri; order Siluriformes; family Ictaluridae; genus Ictalurus; species Ictalurus punctatus. The sequence continues at coordinate 8,698,378 of NC_030436.2, forward strand.
CGCATTTATACTTCCATTCATTTTCTGCATCACACCCAACATGCGAATAAGCCCCTAAACCTCGACCGCAAACTTCCCATTGAGGAGAGTGTTTGGAAAACAGACAAACTGGTGCGAGATGACAAGAAGGCTAAGGAAACTCAAATAGCCACTCTTTACACCCATGGTGTTCAGAAAAGCATCTCAGAACGCACAGTGTCCCGATAACCGCATCAGGTTTCACTCCTGTCAGCCAAGAATAGGAATCTGTAACTACTGGAACCTAACATGGTAAAAAGACAGAGTGATGTATGTTTTGTTATCTTGTTTTCTATAAAGCTGTTTTGGCGAATCTGTGCCTGCTGTAACGTCAGATTTCTATTCTTGGTTGACAGAAGTGGAACCCGCCGTGGTCTTCTGCTGTTATAGCACTACTTATACACGTATACATCACTGCTGTCTTTCTTTCCTGCTTGAGAAGAAATAAAAATGTGGATGGTTGATGGCTTCAGTCAATGAAAACTAGAACGTTTTCATAAATTTTATTTAGTTGTACGGCACAGAACTTCAGTTTCACCTGTCAAGGACTATTTCTGGGTTCTGCAATCCTATGGACAACTAAAAAAAAAAAACTAAAATGAAAGCAAATTATAAATAAGATGAATAAAAGCGCTATAAAAAGTGCAGCAGGCATGCAAGACGTTCTTATTCATAGCTCCCAAACTAACCTCTTGGAGAAGGGGATGTCTGAGGTCACTGTGATCTTGCTCTTGCTTCTTTCAATGGACACCACGCCACCGCCTAAGTTCCCGGCTTTACCGTTAACTTTGATGCGCTCCTGCAGGAACTGCTCCTACATGGAGAGGAAGGAAGAAGAATAAGAAAAAAAAATGTAAAAAAAAAAATTAAATCACAAATCTCTCATCAGCCTGTCTATTAAGGAGTACATTTAAATGCACACCGATAACCTGTATCAGTTTTGGTTTATTACATTAATAATTCAGAGCTTCAGTGGATCTAGGGTCTATCCCAGGAATACTGAGTGCAAGCCAGGGACCACACCACAGACAGGACCCCCAGGTCACACACAGGGTCAGTTTAGAGTCAACAATCCACCTTCTTGGCATGGGAGGCAACTGGAGAACCTGAACCATGCGAAATATTAACCTGAGCTCAGGATCGAACCAGGGACCCTGGAGTTATGAGGCAGCAATACTACCCACTCCACAGCTGGATCTCAGGTGGTAGTGCAGGTTGGCGGTTCGATCCCCGGCCCATGTGACTCCACATGCCAAACTTTTTTTGGAAAGACACTGAACCTTAAGTTGCTCCCATGGCAGGCTAGCATGTGTGTGTGCGCAAATGTGAAACAGTGTAAAGTGCTTTGTATAACTGCTAAGGTTCGACAAAAAGCGCTAAGTGCAGACCATTTTCGGGTTATTCAATGCAGTTTAAACTGATATTTTGCAGTTTTCTTCGTGTGTACATGTATAACCTAAAGAAAGCTTAAAATAATAATTTTAATTAATAAATAAAGAAAGGCCTAAAGAACACCACCAGGTGCAATGTGAACCCATTAAGCACCATGCTCTCGAACACTTTTTTTTTTTAGTTCAAATCCTGTAAACTACTGTGCTTGTCACTTGACTGAGAAACTACACTAGTCCTTCTAAGATTTTTTTTTGTTAAATTCCAGAGTGCACGCGTGAATGGGGCTCGAATATAAAAGCCGTTTACATTGCATGACAGATCTTCCTGTATACGTACAAAGTTGGCAGCATCCATGATGCCATCCTCGACAGGGTGTGTGCAGTCCAGCGTGAACTTCAGGACCTGCTTCTTCTTCTTGCCACCCTTCACTGCAGGCTTCTTCTGTAAATACAATCAGACCGAGTGATTGACGACAAGACAGACCGTGTATTTATACGATCATACCAGAAACACGCAGAGGAACCAAAAAAATAGTTCTGAATAGCTGATAAAGTCTTGGAAACGCATTGGGAAGAAACTATCTGATGGTACTCAAGGCTTTTCTTCCAAGCCAAATCAGTTAGGTATGAGGAAAAAATGGTTCACATGCTTGACATGTTAAATTGCATCATGTTATACATCACTTTAATCAGGGAAAGTATAAGGACATAAACAAACACACACTATGTTCCTGGCTATACCTAGACGGCATATCATTTATACAGTATGTACATTAGCCTGGCTTTAGCTTGTCTCAACCCCATTCAACTAACTACTAAACATAACAGAACAACATATATATATATATATATAATGTAAAAACCCGCCATTCAACACCTTATCTAGTTCATTTAGACTGAGAATAATGATGCATTTCTGAACTCAGCCTTCCATTACAACCGACAACGTGGTTTGCTAGGCCTCGTTTCAGCCCCACTATAAACAAACGCTCATAAATCCGCGGTTTTCGCGTGTAACCGGAATTTAATCACGTAGAATATAAGGTCAGGGTTTCGAATACATCCAGTAATATTTCCAGTCCTCAAACCAGGACGAGACACGAGATATTCGATCGTTTTCTGGCACCGAATGGTACTTACAAGCGGAGCCATGGCGGACTCTTTGGACAGAAAGGGAGAAGGAAGGGCGCGCATGCGCTTTGAGAGCCTGTCAGTGAATCGATAACAGATGTCATCGATGAGCTTCAGGAAATGTAATCGAGCGCGGGAGAGAACTTAGTCTACGTGTTTATTTGTCACATTCAGGTCATTTTTTTTGCTCATAGAAATTGTCAGAAAGACAAACAAATGTTCATTTATGTTTATCAAAGACTATTTAAATTGCCCTAAATTTCTAAAGATGTAAGGAATGAATCATACAGAGCTGTACTGCAAACAGAAAATAATCAGTGATGGGGTGGTGTGATGAAGCAGAGTCTCTCTGAAGTTCATTAATGATAATGAGTCTTTATTGGTCATATATACATTAGAGCACAGTGAAATTAGATTCTTCGCATACCCCAGCATGTTAGGAACTTGGGGTCAGAGCGCAGGATCAGCCGTGATACAGCACCCCTGGAGCAGAGAGGTTAAGGGCCTTACTCAAGGGCCCAACAGTGGCAACTTGGCAGTGCTGGGGCTTGAACCCCCGACCTTCCGATCAGTAACCCAGAGCCTTAACCGCTAAGCCTTCGCATGTTTTAACTGTTTATCGCATTTAATTTGGTGGGCACAGTGGCTTAGTGTTTAGCACGCCTGCCTCGCACCTCCAGGGCTGGGGGTTTGATTACTGCCTCCACCCCGTGTGCGCAGAGCTTGCATGTTCTCCCGGTGCTTCAGGGGTTTCCTCCGGATACTCCAGTTTCCTCCCCCAGTCCACAGACATGCTTTGTAGGCTGATTGGCATTTCCAAATTGTCTGCTGTGTGTGAGAGATTGTGCCCTGTCCTGTGCCACCCTCCCACAGGGCGATCCTGCGTAGGATAAGCGGTACAGAAAATGGATGGATGGATCCATTTAATTTAATAAAATTAAACTCACTAAAATCAAGGGCTGAAAGGAGGGCAGTGAAAGTTTCTGCTGACTCCAAACCTCCAAGCAACCACGTCACTGTCAAGCCACAATCACAGAGGCGCTGCAGGTCCATCACCTCCTGAAATGCACACACGCAACAGTTTATTTTCAGAATCTATCCTGTTACTCAAACACCCCAGAACATAGCAGCTCCCACCCAACTACCTCAAACATTTTGCACATTGCAGTTTTCACACACAATATGTTACACACATTCACAATGCCTTTTGTCTCATTGTGTCATCGTAGTGCTATTGCAATGTCTATTGTCTGATATCTTGTCCAAGTCTTGTCTTGTATAATTTGTGGTTACGTCACTGTCTGATTCTGCTGCACTATTTGTTTGTTGCATTGTCTGTTGCTGTAGTTTGCTGGGCAGTATGTTTTCTCTGTTCTGATTCTGATTCGTAATGTAGCAGAACACGAATAGTTAGCACCTCTTGTAAGTTTTTCTGTCTTGAAGACTAACCCATGATGAACTTACGTTATGTAGCTCATCAGTCATTCAAGTTCCTGTGTAAGTTCTTATTATAGAAATAATAACCAGCCTCCCTTTTTTTCTCTCTCTCTCTTTAAGTTAATAAGACTTTAAAAAAAAAAAAAAAAAACACACACACACACACACACAGCTTGTCATGTAAGCAAGAAAACTCAAAACCATCTGCCATGAAGATTTATAGTTATGAGCTTTACTGTTCAAACCACTGACACCGGAGAAATGTCAAATAACTGTCTCCTCAGAGAAATTTTCAACATGTTTTTTTACTCAGTTTATGTGGCACATCCATCTGTCATACAAGACCCTGTGTAAGCTGTTACTATAGAAACAACATATTAAAATGAGTGCATCAGTACAAACCTGTGATCTGAATTACAGTCAGGGTTGTTGTTCTAGAAAATGAATAAACACCTTCCGATTAACTGTAATTTAGATTTCAATCTGTGGGATAAAATGCAAATAAAATACTGTGTAACAAACACATTCGACACAACCTCACAGAGAATCTTTATTAGCTCAGTGAAAGTCGGTTCGCCTTAGTGAACGTTCCCCTCACACCTCCAGGGTCGAGGGTTCGTTTCCCACCGGGGCTATGTGTGTGCGGAGTTTGTATGTTCTCCCTGTGCTGCGGGGGTTTTCTTCCGGGTACTCCGGTTTCCTCCCCCAGTCCAAAGACATGCATGGTAGGCTGATTGGCATATCCAAAGTGTCCGTAGTGTATGAATGGGTTTGTGAGTGTGTATGTGATTGTGCCCCTGGACTGGCACCCTGTCCAGGGTGCACCCTGCCTCGTGCCCGATGCTCCCTGGGATAGGCTCCAGGTTCCCCGTGACCCTGAAAAGAATTAAGCAGTATAGAAGATGGATGGAAAGACGGTTAGCACTGTTGCCTGGCATTGCCAGAGTTGGGGGTTCGAATCCCGCCTGCTCCCTGTCTGCACGGTGTTTGCATGTTCTCCCTGTGCTTCAAGGGTTTCCTCCCCCAGTCAAAAGACATGTGTTGTAGGCTCATGCGTTGTTTCCCGTGTGTGCACGGAGTTTGCATGTTCTCACCGTGCTTCAAGGGTTTCCTCCCCCAGTCAAAAGACATGTGTTGTAGGCTCATGCGTTGTTTCCCGTGTGTGCACGGAGTTTGCATGTTCTCACCGTGCTTCAAGGGTTTCCTCCCCCAGTCAAAAGACATGTGTTGTAGGCTCATGCATTGTTTGCCGTGTGTGCACGGAGTTCGCATGTTCTCACCGTGCTTCGAGGATTTCCTACGGGGTCCTCCGGTTTCCTTCCCCAGTCCAAAGACATGTATTGTATGCTGATTGGCATTTCCAAATTGTCTGTAGTGTTTGAATTTGTGTGTGATTGTGCCCTGCGATGGGTTGGTACCTCATCCAAGGTGTCCCCCACTTCATGCCCCAGGTCCACTGGTTCCAGGCTCCCCATGACCCTGTGTAGGATAAGCGGTACAGAAAATGGATGGATGGATGGATAACATTTAATACATTGAGCTTAAACATATGAGAATGCTCTATAGTTGAATTTTCTTTTGTGCAATTGTGCTTGCAAAACCTCTACACAGGGGGGAAAAATCCAGATGACATTTTTTTCCACTTACAACAAATCTCTCAAAGCATACAGCAGAACTGATCTTGGATCAGCTCTTCATTATTTTCATATCAACCGTCAATGCCCTAATGTAAATCCGCATGTTTCCTGAACTGCACTCCTGATTTTGCAGATAGATACGCTGCAGGCCAACAGATGGACTCCCCTGAGCTCTAATTACCACAAACAGAACTTCATGTGTATGGAAGGAAGCACAAAATCTTTTTGCATGTGCAGTATAGAGCTGGTTGCTCAAAAAAGCATGCACACCCTTGTGTACTGTGATGACATGTACTGCAAGTTTGTTTTCACAGACCTTCCTTCAGTATTATAAGTAATGTTTGTTTAAACAGATTTGTCCAGGAGTAATTGAACCACTTCTAAATATAATCAATTCTTCCCTAAGCACTGGCTATGTACCTAAATCACTTAAATTAGCAGTTATTAAACCCTTGATTAAAAAACCTGATCTTGACCCGTCTCAATTGTCCAACTATAGACCAATATCAAATCTCCCCTTCATCTCTAAGATTTTAGAAAAGGTTATAGCAAAGCAGTTATGCTCGTACTTAGATAGGAATAACATTCATGAAATGTATCAGTCAGGATTTAGACCTCATCATAGCACAGAGACAGCGTTAGTTAAAGTAGTAAATGACCTTCTACTGACCTACGATCAGGGTTGTGTCTCGCTGCTTGTGTTACTCGACCTTAGTGCAGCTTTTGATACTATAGATCACACTATTCTCCTTGATAGATTAGAAAATGTTGTTGGTATTAAGGGAACAGTCCTCTCCTGGCTCAGGTCTTATCTGACCGATCGTTATCAGTTCGTAGATGTAAATGGTGTTTTCTCCATGCGTACTGAGGTTACTTTTGGAGTTCCACAGGGTTCTGTTTTAGGCCCACTGCTCTTTACTTTATATATGCTACCCCTAGGTCAAATTATTCGTAAACATGGAATTAGCTTCCACTGTTATGCTGATTATACACAGTTGTATGTTTCAGCGAAGCCAGAGGACAGACAGCAGCTTAGTAAAGTTGAGGATTGTGTAAAGGACATTAGACATTGGATGTTAATTAACTTCCTTCTACTTAATTCTGATAAAACAGAAATACTTTTATTAGGCCCACGTGTAGCTAGAAGTATTCTTTGTTTTCACAGAAAAACAAATCACATGGTTACTCTGGATGGTCTTTCTGTTTCATCATGTACAGCAGTTGAAGACCTTGGAGTGATTATTGACTCCAGCCTATCATTTGATGCTCATGTAGATAATATTACTAGGATAGCCTTCTTTCATCTCAGAAATATTTCTAGGATAAGAAACATATTGTCACTACATGATGCGGAAATACTAGTTCATGCATTCGTCACCTCTAGATTAGATTACTGTAATGCCTTACTGTCTGGATGTTCCAGTAGGAATATAAATAAGCTCCAGTTAGTCCAGAATGCAGCTGCTAGAGTCCTAACTAGAATTAGAAGATACGACCATATCACACCGATATTATCAATACAGCATTGGCTCCCAGTAAAATCTCGCATTAATTATAAAATACTTTTATTAACCTATAAAGCACTAAATGGTCTCGCGCCACAGTATCTAAGCGACCTTTTGGTTTTATATGATCCGCCACGCCTACTTAGGTCAAAAGATGCAGGCTATTTGACGGTACCTCGAATAGTGAAGGCTACAGCAGGGAGAAGAGCTTTCTCTTATAGAGCCCCACTGTTATGGAACAGTCTTCCTATTAGTGTTCAGGACTCAGACACAGTCTCAGTGTTTAAGTCTAAGCTTAAAACGTATTTGTTTACTCAAGCCTACCCTGACTAGATTCTGTTCTACTACTTCGCAGTCATAATTATCTTTTTTCTGCCTCTCTCCTTTCGCCGAGCCCCACACGAATTTATGGAGATACTAGAGATCCAGATCCTTTCTGCCTCTGGATGGAGCTCAAATCTTCTTTAATTCCAGACTGCTGGGACTACGGCTACTCCTAACGCCATACAGACTTCATATAAATCCATAATGAACTTTTTCACACTATCTGTTGTTACCCAGATGAGGATGGGTTCCCTTCTGAGTCGGGTTCCTCTCAAGGTTTCTTCCTCTTAAAACATCTTAGGGAGTTTTTCCTTGCCACCGTCGCCACTCAGTGGCTTGCTCAGTTGGGATAAATTCGCACCTTTAATATCTGTATACCGTGTTGATATTTCTGTCAAGCTGCTTTGAGACAATGTCTATTGTATAAAGCGCTATACAAATAAAATTGAATTGAATTGAATTGAATTGATATAAATGTAGACTTTTAGTCCTACATTTTTTCCCTCTGAGGACTATTTCTGGTCTCCTGTGGATTGTTTTATGTGAATACACACGCTAATGAGGCACATTAACTAGAGCATGTCAACATGGATGAGCTTGTTAATAAAGATTACTGCACATTAGGTTTAGATTCAATATGTACTGTAGATCCAGGATATGAGTATTAAAAGAAATTTACATTTTCACCCAGAAAGCAAGAGGCATGAAAATGTTTACTTTTACTTAAATAGTTTACTGACCTACAGTACCTCAAATGCATGTCTGGATAATAGAAGTGTAACGTTTTGCATTAAGTTTTGATAAATGAACTGTAAATGATTTAAAACTGGACCCTAATGTGGTACGTAAACTTTCATTATAAAAATTCCTTTTTAAAAAGGACACAGGACACTGGTATTTTCTGTACATGTAAGGTACACACACAAATCCTGATTCAGATAGAAAGGAATACTTTACTCTGAATTTAAGAAGATGAAGTAATGGGAAGTGTTGAAGAAGCTCTCAATTAAAATCCAGCTTCAGTGGAAAGATGCCAAGCTTGATCTGTCCCATTTGTGTATTCACTAAGCAAGACTGGTACCAGCTGGGTCTCACTGCCAAAAAGTCTAGTAGGACTAATTCAGAGATCCAATTTTGATTCCTATTCCTGATTGTAGAGCAATGGTTTCAACTCTAAGATGACTATTTTTTTAAATGACTAGTTACAGTTAAATTATATAAATCGTATCAAAACGCTGGACTTTTTAGGTTGTGCTTCACACTCTGTCGTTAAACCACGCATGATACTCACATATTTACTCACAGCATTTGAACTAAACTCATGAGATTTATTACAGAGGAACAAGATATGAAAAATGTAAGTAACTTCCACTGGCACTTTAACATTACATATCATATTACTCTCTGTCAGCTAATATATTGTAGTGATATGATAGAATACTGTATTTGTGCATATAACACAGAAATACACAGAGTATATACACATTTCCAAAATCCTCATGAGTTTTATAATGTATGTGCCTTTTTATTGAGCAATGATATTGTATACATACAACTCGTTTCAGTATAAGATCCTTAGGTAATATAATATTTAAAGGTGCAAAAGTCATTGATTTTTCATTTCTTACTAGTACGAATAACATGGAAACATATGTAGGATATTTTATTTATTTAAATAGTCTCAGAACTAGTGTATTTCATAGCTATACAGTCACATAAGTTTCGAAACCTGCTTCCAAATCTTGAATGTTGGTATGTCTTTGGATTGGCCTCTTGTCCGCCATTTTACAGACACGCCCCCAACGCCCTTCACATCCTCATGAATCATTACAAGGACAATTTTGCATGTTTACAGAGTTGTAACTCGACTTTCAAGCTGTCGAATGTCCAAGGGCACTTAAAAGTGATGTCATGACAGTCCTTGCTAATGGCAGTTTTATTTAGCATGCTAACTCTAGTTGAACCGGCATAAATGAAAATAAATGAAGAAAATGTTTCTTCCACTTGTATGCATATTCAGTTTGTGGAACTACACAATGACACAATGACTCTCACTGTGTTACATCACCCTCTACTGGATCCAACCATATCCAACATAAATCATTTCAGCTAACGGTTTGAGTTTTATATCTTGGCTTGCACATACATTACAATATATTTAAAAAAGAATACTGCACAGTGTGCTAGATGTTTCCCTATCTAAATAACCGAATCATTTAGTAGTGCTATTGCTGTGTTATATGTCATTCAATGTTCTCTTTGACAATCTAAGGTTGTGACTAGATTTTGTGATATAAAAACCGAAATTGGTTATTTTGAAATTGTTCCGTTCCTGTACAAAATATAATAAACACAACAACAACAAAACTCTCAATGATAGCATGTTGTGATGAAGTGGAGTTACTGTTACCATTGTAATGTTGATTAGTTCACTATAACAGCATGTCACAAAATGGTTCATTCCTTTTATACTACCACAATTTGCCAACTGTTTATATATAATTATTTTATATTGAAGAACAACATACTTTTTACACATTCTTAGCAATATTTAATGTTTTGAACATCAGCAAAATAAGTTAGTTCCTGTTATCACTTATGTTATGGCAGCTATAAACAGTTGTTGACTCACATTGACTGCTGAACATGACTGCCTGGAAAACAATAGGAGCAAAATCATAAATGAAACAACAATCCAAAACATAGTGTGAAATGAACAGAAGATGATGGAGAAAAGAGGTTGAGAGGCTGTTCAAAGGATATGAAAAAGGTTGAAGGCAGTTATGAAAAACAAACAGTGGGACATAAGATATTCCTACAGAATATTTATAATCATATTCATAAAGGACAATGCTCATTTGTATACAGATTTATAAATATATTCAAATGGGGTAGTCAGTTTTGAAAAACTAAGCAGTCCTTTAAATTGTGTGGAGCCACATGATGTGGTTCAAGCGTTCATTAGCTTCTGCTAGAGATGTATCAGACCCAGGATCTGCTAAAGATGTTACATCTTACAATTTACTCTCGAATGTCTGGCGATCCCCCAGGAGGAGCTGCGATCTGTGTGTATCTGTGGATAGAGAAGTCTGGACTGACCTTCTCAGCCTGCTGCCACCAGGACCCCATCAGGAAAAGCAGAAAGAAAAAGAATGCTACATAAAGCGGTCCTTCCATTTGAAGTGTCCTGCATATGAGTGCCATCAAACCCATTCTCTGAAATGAATGTAATATATGACTTGCTGTTGAAATGAAGTGTGCTTATGCAGCACTTGCCCTCTGCTTGACCTGTACAGACAGCAAAGAAGCTTCAGACGTCGGCATGGAAGGCTGTTCTCCTGCTCAAGGCCAAGCTCAGAGAAGTGCACTCATTTGCACACACCCTATACCCACCAACCTATTCAACAGCATGCAGGTCAGACTTTCCACCAGCAGGGGGCAGAAAACGTGCACAGATGGCCAAAATATCAAGAAATGGTGTTCATGTACAGTGTTTGAGAGGACCATATGTTTTGATTTACAGAGGAATATATACAAAGAAATAGTTTAAAGGAAGCTTAAAATTGTAGATTAATCGCATTTGATTATGTGATATTATATATTGGCACATTTAATTTCTCTAAATCATTTACAATTACAGAGAAGAACAGGATTCTCAACCAAGACTGCCTTTTGTGTTCTTCAGTATAAAGACATATATAATATTTATAAGCTTTACCTCTGTCTGTTATAAAGCGCTGACTCTGCGCACACAGGGCAGAGGCGAGATACAAACCCCCAACCCCGGACATGCGAGGCAAACATGCTAAGCACTAAGCCACCTTCCATAAATGCTAAATAAACTTTTCCTCACAGAAAACATCACCATAAATGATCACACATCTTTTTTCAATCCATTTATTTGGAGTATCTGCAATACAATCAGATATTGGAAAAATAATTAACAAATTTACTTTTGGGATTACTGTCCAAACTGCTGTCATAGTAAATTAATCAACACCCTCTGACCAGTCAGAATCAAGCATTCAATTATATACAGTAATTCTGGGGAAACATCAACCTGCTTCAGTGAAGTGTATTATGTCTAACTGTTACTTCATACATGTTTTGAAATGCTTTTGTTATAGTTCATCTACCATGTTATCTGAAGAGCTAGACTTTATAATACAGTGGGTATGGCTACACAGGCTTGCAACTGGACTGGGTTACATTTCTACTTCTTTAAATGAGATTTTTCAAGGCTGTGTCCTCCAACCCACTCACCGCGCTGCATGGAAACTCACAATGGCTGTCCTCTAGAGGCTATTGAAAAGACTATTTATGTCTGAATATCTCTGAATCAATGTGTGCATATAGGGTACACATAGGCACAAATACTGATTGAGAATAAAGTTATACTGCACATACACAGCCTACATTTCACAATACATTCCAGACAGTTCAGCCCCTTAAAGTTTTTTCACGAGTGCCAACAATTTGGAGGTGTATCATTCATTTAAATATTATTATATGAAGTTCTCAACATTTGATATCAAAACAATGTGATTAAAGAGTGTTTTCAATATCTCAATTTCTGTCCAAAGGGCATAATTAACCATAACTACAATCGGATGGTCAGAACATTTCAGTTTTCCATGGATGTTCCATGTTTTTTTAATATCAATAAGATATCAGAATATCTCATGGTTCTTTTCTGGCAAGGACACATTCATAAATAACACTGGCATCTTCTTATTGCTTTTGAAGACACTTAGTAGTTGTTTCACTTAACTCTATTCATTTGAGAATCTGATTAGCAAATATAACTGTTCACTGATCTAATCTAGCAAGCTAGTAACAAGCTAATCTATTGGATAGCTAGTTTTGTTCGCAAAACCATCACAACGGTGCAACTTGCCTATCAACATCAATTAACTCTATTCACATGAAATATGTGAATATACTACATGATGGCATGTTTGAGTTTGCTAGCAAGCTCAGTAATTACAGTTTTCTCTGTCTGTGGAGAGTAGGCTAGCTAGCAAGCTAGCTTGCTGTGTAACAAACTGCTTATGAAGTTCTTCAAATAACATTATACCCATTCATTCATCTTCAGGAGCTGATTTATCTTGGTCAGAGTCACTGTGGATTGAGTCTATCATGAGAAGACTAGGCATGAGGCAAAGACATTATATCAGGAAAAAGAAACAACGCCAGTATTTTGGCTAATTAAAGGTACTTTTTAGTTGAAATACTCCCACTCAGGCTTCTGAGCAGATTATAAGATCCACCTCTAATTACTTGACTACTAAAATCCATTCTGTGTGGAAAGAGGTGAGACCTGAATGCTAATTAATGACACCCATAATTAGCAGGTGTTGTGAATCTGAGTTCTACGCTTTCACTAATGAACAGTTGTTACTCGCAGTATAATGTTCCTACTAGACAAAGTTTGTAGAAGTTGATGGTTTTTGGTTCTGAGGCTTGAGATTTAGACTAAAGTTTGCTATAGGCTCAAGGATGCCTTTGAGGTGAGCCTAATGTGTGTTTTTTCTATTTTGGAATCTAGGTAAATTTGGCAGTTTTTAATTACTTGCTTGTTTGGCAGGCTGTACTGGTTGCTCTTGGTGAATCTTGCTGTTTACATCAGTGCTGAAACTGGTGAGTTCATTACAAAGCTTCAATATCTGTTAACAAAACATAATCTATGTATTAACTCCTTACTGTGGTGTAGTTTACAGCTATGGCTCTCGATATGGAAGCAAACCAGGAAACTTAACTGAGGCAGAAAGTACCTCTGCAACAAGTAAATCCCTGGTACCGGATGTTTCTTGCAGTGGTGTAAAGGGCCAAGGTCCTTGCTTTGAGATGGTATCAACAAGTGGCAGTAATGATTCATCTTTCCAGGCTGCTAGTTATGATGCCTCTTCCTCTGGTGTGGCCTCACAGGGATCAAGGCATGGCTTCATGCAATTGGGAGACGTCTATGGCTCGCCAGTTTTTGCCTCTTCCTTAAACTCCAGCCCTTCAGTCAGTGCTTCTAATGCTGAGCATGATATTCCTCGTATTGTATCATATGGCTCAGTGTATAGACTTCTAAAACCACATGGTGCCTACACCTCCTCTAGAACTGTGCCTTTTGCAAGCTATAAGCCTCCTATCACCAGTTCTGTCACAACATCTATGTCTGTACCAAATGGCCAAAATGGTTATAAGATTAGTTATGATGCCACACAACTCGGAGATGCTTATAACTCTGTGGCTGCTACAAATTATTTAAGAAATAAGCCCTCACTAAGCAACATGGTGATCTCAAGTGGCCCCATGATAAAATTTATAATGCCAAATCAGAGTAACTACCAACTTGTACAAACTATTAACAAAGCCCAGAGTAGTTATGAATCTGGTGTACCCAGCAAGCCATTGGTGACAGTTGACCAACCTACTGTTGAAACTTATAAGCCTTTTGAGCATAGCCAAGGAATGAATAATAAAAGACCTACTTCCCAGCCTCAAGTGCCAAATGGAAGTGGACACCAGTCTCCTCAAACTCTTAAACCAATAACTGCCCCCAAACCTCCTTTGATAAGTAAAAATCCATCAACTCTACAATCAAGAACCACAGAGCCCAGATTTACACAACTGGGAAATGCTTACAGTTCAGCGGACACAACCTACAAACCCTCTGGTGTCTTCAACCCTGCTCAGACCACCGATATGCAGCAAACAGCCAAGCCAGTGCAGAGTAGCCTGCAGATTGCAGATATTTTCCAAGATGTTGTACATGACTCTAGTTCCAATGCAATACCATTGAGTGGGTCTGTATATATGTTTACAAGACCAGGATATGTCCATGGTACATCTGTAAGTACAGGTACCTCTATGCATATGCCCTCTAGCAGTGCTAAGAAAGTACAAAGCAACTACATGAAACATTTCTATCAAGCAGGACTTTCTTTCCCCAAAGTTGGTTATGGTTCTGCTTTATCTGCAGTGGCTTCAGGTGACTCAAGGAATGGTTTTGAACAGTCAGGAGATGTGTATGGCCCAGCTGATAATGCCTATAACTCAAATTCCCAGCCCACTGCTAGTTTGTCCCAAAATCCATACTTCATAGCCAGACGAGATCAGAGCTCGTACTCTACGTTTAAGCCACTGCAACCCAACTACAAATCTTTTCCAACAAGGTATATGCAAATGCCATTAAAGAGTTACAATACCCCAGTTTCTCAAAAGGTATCTGTTCAGGATTCTAAACAGCTAAACCAAATGAATCAGATGTTTGATGACCAGGCTGTAAGTTCAGAAGGCTTTCAAACCTGGCATCATTATGGTTCTGGCTTGGTTTCTGACCCTGTCCAGAACAGTGATCAAGGTAAGCGCCCTCAAAAGCCTGATTCTCAACCTTTAGTATCTATTCAGTCTCGTCCATACAAACCTAAAAGCCTGTTTGATTATTTGTCAGGTCTGCCTCTCCTAGCTGAACAATCTGTCTCCTCTGCCCCATTAAATGTGTCCCAAGGAAGTGTTGGACTTGCTAGGCCAAGGTCTGTTTCTGACCCTTTGAGTAATGTTGTGGACGAGAATAGTTATCAGTCAGTTATCCTTGCCAATCCTTCTCAACAATTTTTCAGGCCTTTGTCATCATCACACAGTAGTCAGTCTGGATCTCCAGAAAGTTGGTATGGACCTTCACAACCAGACTCAGGGTTTGCCCCGAGAGGCTCCAAGCCAGTGACGAATTTCCAGAAGGTTTCATTTCCCAGGCCACTCCACTGTGATCAGGGTTCATTCAGTCCTAACCAGAATGAATGATTCCACTCATAGTAACTACCCGTATCTGTCTTATGGAAAAATGAAAGGCCCATTTCCACTTGTTTTGAAGTGTGATCAAGGTGTTTCACAAGAAGACCATGGAGCATATTCTACTGAAATTAAATGTTAAAATAGTACATATGATACTTCTACCCAGAAATAGGTTGGATTTCTTTAACGTGGCGAAGGATATGTAATGTTGGAACTAGGTTGACTTGTCTCTGCAGCAACTTGTTTAACTGCTGTCATGAATAAAGATTGCCTTTATGAAAAATGCTTTCATAAGCTATGCTTTCTGTTTTATAGCTCTATTCACCTGTGCTTATATGGCTACTGTAAAAGTTCAATATCCTATTTTTAAAAAGGAGAATCGATCATTAAAAACACTCCTACATGCGTGGTGTCAATTTTAAATAAAATATAAAACAAAGTTACAACACTGTGCTAGGGTCAGTAACTGGCTCTACTATAGTGTTTAAAAAAAGGATCCTTAAGGCACCTTTGGTTACTTTTCTGAAAAGGAACCCCTCTGAATGAGTCTCCAGAGAGCCTTTAGGATGGAACATGGTACTACCTCCATTTGTATTTGTTTTGTGACACTCCCAGGCTTGCATATCAAATATGATATGATTTAGGTGGAATAGTCTCAATGTCTACACCTATATAGACAAAACAATGGTGACCTTTTAACATCCTACTTGCTTTCCAGAGTTTTTTCATGGGCCTAATATTAGGTTTTGTTTTGTCTTCTGCTGATTAAAAAAATGTTTTGTGTAAAAGTACATAGAAGCCAAGTGGATAACTTCTATATGATAGCCTCACTTTGGAAATATAACTAGTTGTCTGTTTATATGCAGATAACAAGTCTGAATTGACTAGTAAAAGCCATAGCTTTAACTATTCCTCATGCCTAAATGTTCACTGAGGAGATGTTGAAAATACTGGACATGAAGAAGGGAGCAGCAATATCCCAGAAATCATTACACTCTGTCAATGTAAATTTAATGTAATATAACATGCTAGGTGTTTGCTTTGTTAAAGGGGAGCCAGGGGGATTAGGGTACTAATAACACTTGTATAATAAAGGGAGCTTGAGTTTGAAAGTGTCACAGATCGTTCAAAAACAAAATTACAGCACTGCACCTAGATCAGCCCTGGGTGTTGGTTCCTAGTGACCAAGGTCAGCATGATTGAGGCAGGTTCTGCACACTGAAATGCTTTGTGAATAAAGTGGCAGAAGGGCCAAGAGTGACTAAATGCTTTGTAATGACTTCCATTCCCTGATATGTACTTTTTATAACCATTTTCTGAGAAACTCAAAGCTAAAATAGTGTTTGATAGGTCATCATGGGTGGAAGCACTTTGAGGTCTGGCCAGATGTATTATGGAACAAATATATGCCAAGTATAGGAGCTAGGATTTTGATTATAATTATTGTAATGTTTGAACATTACAATCTCTTGCTTGTGCCTGGTTGGCATGGTCAGCATGTGGATCTAAGCATACTTGCATACCAAAGAGGAGTGTTGTGGAATGGCAATGTGTGAAGTGCTAAAGCTCGTCTCACTCTATTTTAAGGCCTCTGGCAGGTGCCATAACGGTATGTTTGTGCAATAACAGTAACCTCTCCTTGGGATTTCTCATTCTCGTTCCTGGAAACCTGCAGTGTTTGCTTCACCCTATCTATCGGCATGAAGTATTGTGTACATGTAGCACGTATGCAGTTGTTGACTGATTGGGTTGTAGGTAACAACACAGAATTCTTTTACCCCCTTTGCTCTGAGGATATTGGATGACGCAGGTGTCGTCAGCAACTTTCCACATCAATCATCCCTGGCTGTTCTTGGCTCTTTCAGCCTGACCATGGCAACAAGCGGACCTAGGGCACGTTCTGGCTTCTCTCACTATTTTTAACAGAATTACACAGAACTCTTCAGGATTGAGCTCAGAGCAGAGGGCTGACGTACGGAGAGGGAGGGATGTGAGGCCGGCTTGTTCCGTCGCCTGTGACGATATCTTAAATTGGTATGGGTCAGGTGGAGTGACCAAGGCTTACACATGACACGGGTGTGGGTCATATTGCCTAGAAACTCTCCAGGAACTCAACATTTGTGTGTTTAGCTAACAGGAAAGAGTGATTAGCAGATCATCATTACGGTAATCCAAGTTCTGTATTTTGGGTTTTTTTAAAAAAAAGAATTGATAATGGTTTCAAATCATACCCATTAATATGAGTCTTGATTGTTATCATGATGTAATTGGCAACTTTTCTTTTCACTGCAAATAGTTTTATGGTGGCATAGAGTCCAATTTAGCAATGTTGTTATATAAGTTAAAGCTTCGTGGTTAACATTTCTGCAGGTTTATGTTGTAGAGTTTTTGCACAGGCCTGGAAAACGTTGGTGGAAAAAAGTATGCATATTATTGGTAGGGATCAACACCCAGGACCTTAAGTTTCTAAATTAATTGTCATTAGACACGAATTTTAAACATTAGCAAAGAAATTTGGTCAAGGAAAGTCTGTAAAGTTGAGTGGAAAATGATTAAAAGTCTGGAATTTTATCGAAACAAAAAGTGCAGAGGTTCATACCTTTTAAATATTCTTTAATAAGATTACTTTACATTAACTTTATTATCTTACTTTTTTTATTTAGTATTCATTTGAGTACATTTTGTTCGTAATTCCTTCTTGTAATATTCCAAATTTTTAACAGAAGTGTGAAGCTAAGATGCAGAACATTCTCGTAGAACTAACTGGCATTAATCGCTATACCATCAGAATGTGTGTTCTTGAAATTATTTCACAGGATCTTCCTTATTAAATGGTTCACATACTTTTAGCATGAACTGTATTTATTAAGATAATGTCCATTTTCTTCCATTAATGTCCATTGTCTTCTTCCCATGCTTCAGACTTCTCAGTCAATGTCATCACTTTCTCTAAGTGCCATGCCTCAGGTCCCTTCTCTGGGACGTAGAGCTGCTTCACATCGCTACATCTGTACCAAGGTCCTATTAGCTGAGGGTGAGGAGACACCCTTCACTGAGCACTGTCGCAACTATGAGAACCAGTATCAGGTGATAACCTCAGCCACCACCTACGTCACCCAGCAATAGACGTAATCAGATAGACCAAAGCAGTAGAATTATTAGTGTCATTGTTTAATATGTGCTACTCCTGTAAGGTTTTCTAGATGGCTATACAACAACTACACCTATATTTAACAAAAAAAATTATTTTTTTGGTAAACCTGTGTTGGGTTTGCAATTGTTTGATATCCATGAGAGCAGAGTATTTTTGTGAATTTTTTTTAACAAAAGATCAAAATGATAAACAATAAAGACAATTTTTAAATTTTCTTGTGAACAGTGTTGGCTAACTGCACATAAACGTATACCTCCTTTCTGAACCAGGTTCTACAGACAGAGATTCAAAAGCTGAAGGACCAGATGCAGAAGCTACACAGAGACCTGACCAAGCACCACTCGCTCATCAACACGGACTCCATGGAGGAAATCCTAGAGAGATCCTTGCACATTGATGAACAGATTGAAGCACAGCACTCTGCCATGCAGACCTTGAGGACCATGTTTGAGGAGGTGAGGCTGAAGGATATTACCATGGTGCAGTAAAGCAGCGAAGGAAAAGTCCACCAGTGCAAATATCTTTTAGTGGTTTCACTCAGCCAGGTCATTTTAAAAAGTCTAATAGTCAAAATAGAGGCAATGTATAATCTTGAAGGTCCAGGACGATAGTCGCACTCATCTGAGGGTCTTCAAACTCCTATTCTTGTGATCATCCCTTGAATATTGGGTACAATCAATGAATATCGGGTACAATTCTAAAAACATTGTGATCATGCATTCTTTAGGAATTTACCACAAGAGTACCCCCACTGATAAGAAGAGGAGAAAAAAACAAAACACCATAAATCAGGACTAATCTTCTATCTTCTTTCATAGGCCTGTGAGGAGACATTTCAGAGAGTCACAAATGAGCAAGAAATCTATGAAGGTAAGTCAAAGCACTTTTCAGCCGTTCCTTGAATTCTGGATGTTCCTTGATGTATCTTCTGAAGCACATACTTGTTTTTTTTTTTATCTCAGCACAGCTCCATGATCTTCTTCAGCTAAAGCAGGAAAACTCATACTTGATGACCATCGCACGACAGATCGGACCGTACATATTGTCTATAGCAAAAGTCAAAGAGCGTCTTGACCCCAGGTAGCCATCATTCCCATTAGTATCATTAAAATCATAATATGAAATCAATCACTGATATAAGATTCATATTTTAGGTTCCAGGAACCAAAAGAACCTGAAGATGACCGCACTGAGACCATGCTAAAGATCTATGAAGATTGTACAGTGACCAATGAATCACAGCACAGGTGATCTTATATGCTGCTAAAAGTTTACAGATTTGTCTAAAAATCCTAAGTTTGCTTTGAGGTTCAGTAATTAATTTTCATACATAATTTGAAATTGAGATCTATGACGAACCTTTTATGTTAAACCAACAATCAGAGCTTGCCATGCGTTCGCAAGACATGTCTATAGTTACAGAAAAGTGACCATTCTATGAATACAGCAAGATCTTTATACAAAAAAGTAAAGAGAAAATATGCATTGATAACCAGCATTGACCAGTGAAAGATGTCTGGAGATGTTGCTTAAAACGTGATTAGAATTTTGGCGGCTTAGCTTAATATTTGATTGTCAAGTTGATTGCCTGTTGCATTAATAGACCAGAAAATATAGCTAAATTTCCATTTGATCCATCTTATATGTGTTATGCAAGTAAAAAAAAATACATTAAATTTACATTTTTGTGATTGTTTGTTGTTTTTTCCCCCGGCAGCTTGTTTCTATCCAATTGACTTTTTGCTATTATAAATACTTTACATAATTATATAATTTCCTGGGGGGGGGTACCTTTATTCAGAAGAATGTTCTGTTTGAAACATTTCCATATTTTTTATGTTTCCTTTGGCATGCTTCCTTGTTTAGCTACCTTGATCACAGTTAATTAATAATCTCCACAATGAACATTTCTCACAAAGTCCTTTAGGTGGAAACCTACTTTGCAATGTTCTCTGTCAATACAAGACTATTGTAATAAGATAAACCATTGCAAACTTCAAATGTCTCGGAATGAACTAATACAATCTTAATCGCAATTCAAAACAACCTAAAGAATAAGTATAGCTACAGCTATACTTCATTTAAACATACCAATGCTAAGAAACCAACCACTGATCATTTTACTTGGGTTCTTTCCCACCAGTAACGATGAGCACTCTTTCACAGTCTGCAGCCGGGATTCACACAGAAATAAGAAAGCTGGAATCTTACAGCATGAGGCACCAAAAAACTCCGACCACCGCTGCCAAAGCAAACAGAGAAATATTTGCGAGACACCACTAGGCAAAGAGCTGCCATTCTAACACCACGCCTTCAACCGACAACGTATAGGACCTTCATCACAACCCTAATGTCCAGACTAAAGTAAAAAACAAATGCAAAAATATTAACTAAATATTTAGGGCTTCTACTGAATGACTTTAGATTGGAAGGAAAAATGAACACTGAAAGAAATTTACTTCAAAATGTAGAATGATTTTTATTTGCCAATAAAGTACTATAAGTATGAAATACTGAAGTTGCATTGTAATTTTACATGATTTAAAGCTTTAACGTAAGTTTAAGAACATTCATTTAATTTAATTTTATATGTACAGTGCTTTTAACAATGGACATTGTCTCATAGTAGATTTGCAGAAACATATAATCGCATGATAGAGATTTTAAAAAGAAAGAAATTTTAAGAAGAAAGAAACTTTGAGAGGAACCAGACTCCGAAGGGAACCCATCCTCATCTGGGTAACAACGGATAGTGTGAAAGTAAAAGAAAGTTCATTATGGTTTTTATATGTTATAAGTCTGTTTGTTGAACTAGTCCACTGTTGACTGACGGAGAAATTATAGTAAAATGCTTATACAATAACAGAATGTTACTGTATAATCACAGTGCTTACAGCTAACTGAAATGAGTTGTTACTGTAAATTTTAGAGTACCCTCGTATACATCGCATGCTATTTACATTTATGAACTACTGTGAAAGTTTCTTCCTGTTTGACTTGAGTTTTGAAGAAGAAGAAAAAAGGAATGAAGTCATGTCTACTGTATTTTGAATCATGCGTTAGATAAAATGTATAAAAATGCGTATTCTGGTTTGTGTACTTGGTGTACTTAAAAATTAAGAATGTTACAACTGGGAACATATTTATTGTTTAAATTAACTGTGTAAAATCAAATTGTAAAACTTCAATGCTTACAGTCATATCTCTCAAATGTTTTAGATGAGAATCCAACACCGATTAAAGTTTCTTTAGCAAAACTACACCGATCAGCCATAACAGTAAAAACACTGAGAAGTGAAGTGAATAAAATTCATTTATCACTTAATTAATGATTATCTCATTACAGTGGCACCTGTGAAGGGGTGGGGTTAGTTCTTGAAATTGATGTGTTAGAAGCAAGAAAAATGGGAAAACATAAGGATCATAAGAAAACATAAGAAAACATAAGGATCTCAGCGACTTTAACGAGGACCAAATTGTGGTGGCTGGACCAAGTACACCCCTTCATGGCAATGGTATTCCCTAATGGCAGTTGCCTCTTTCAGCAGGATAATGCTCCCTGCTACACTGCAGAAATTGTTCAGGAATGGTTTGAGGATCATTGCAAAGAGTTCAAGGTGTTGACTTGGCCTTCAAATTCCCCAGATCTCAACCCAATTGAGTATCTCTGGTCCGATCCATTGAGGCCCCACCTAGCAACTTACAGGACTTAAAGGATCTGCTGCTAACGTCTTGGTTCCAGATACCACAGTACACCTTCAGAGGTCTTGTGGAGTCCATACCTCGAAGGGGTCACAGCTGTTTTGGTGTTACAAGGAGGAACTACATGATATTTGGCGGGTGGTTTTAATGTTATGGCTGATCGGTATAATTCACGTACATTAGAACTTAAGGGTTTGCTGTCTTTTTGATCTAGAACTTTAAGTTGAATAAATTGTGATTGATTGATGAATTTAGGGTTTTATTTCAATATGAAATAAGGAAGTATTTGTACCTGTCTAGCTAAAATATGACCTAACGTTTGATTTATGATATTTAAATTGAGTTTTATGTGGGGAACATTCTGCCTTGACAGCCTGTATAACTTTGTTACTAGCAATTTATGTGGCTAGCTATGCTACAGATTTGACTTGATACACTAGACACGGACTATATTTAATTTCTGACATTTTAAAGAAAGGTGTGCTTCGCATTACAGTACATCTCGTGTGTGTGTGTGTGTGTGTGTGTGTGTGTGTTACGTGCAAAAAGATGATGTTTGGGGGGGGGGGGGGGGCACAGAAATAAATAGATGAACTAACTTAAGATGTCAGTTTTATTTCTGTGACTGAAGAGGAAAGGTGAGGTTACTTTGGGATAGAGGAACATATCTTCAGTGAGTTATCTGTTTGATTGCATGCGCTGAATGGTTCCTAAAAGAGGAACTCTCGTAAAATCCTGCATGTCCTGATCATGGCTGTCATCACCCTCTCAGATTAAGGCCAAAAGTAAAGAGGCTATAATTCTGATGGCTGAGCTGTCACCACCGCAGCAGATGCACGCACCACAGTATCAGACAGCGACATAAACTAAAAAATAGATAAGTAAAGGGGTAGGTAAATGGTCTGCACTTATATAGAGCTTAACCTTAGCGGTTCCAAAGCACTTTACACTGGTTCTCATTCACACACACACACACACCAATGGTAGCAGAGCATCAGGAGCAACTTGGGGTTCAGTGTCTTGCCCAAGGACAATTCAGTACGTGGAGTCACGTGGGCCGGGAATCAATCCACCAACCCTATGAGTAGTGGACAACCCGCTCTACCACCTGAGCCACAGCCACCCTGGTACGATGTGAAGAGACAGATAATGGTCCAGCCATTAACTAGGTCTATAAAAAATGACATTTTTGTACAATAGAATGCACAAGTCTGTCATTACCAGAAACTACTGTATCATATATGGGGCAGTGGTGGTTTGAAGGTTAAGATCGGGGGTTCAAGCCCCAGCACTGCCAAGCTCCCACTGTTGGACCCTTGAGCAAGGCCCTTAACCCTCTCTGCTCCAGGGGCGCTGCAGCATGGCTGACCCTGCACTCTGGCCCCAACCTCTAAACATGCTGGGGTATGCAAAGAAAAAGAATTTCACTGTGCTGTAATGTATACGTCATCAATAAACACTCACTATCATTATATGATCAACATTACATTTAAAAAAAAAAAGCAGTTTCTATCATACGTTACATACGAGTGTGTTCACTCTCCAGAAACTCTCATGTTGCCTTAAACTGGCTTTTGACTGTGAGATTACTTTGGTCGATTTATGTTCTCATTAATATCTCGCCTGCAAGACTGAAATAACATGGCAAATTATCTGGTAGATCTGCGATTGTAGAAAATGACTACGTTTTATTTACATCAGCATGCGAGCTTGAGGTAATAAGGATATTTTTTAGGTTCATTAGCATAAGATGTCGTGTTTACATCTTGCCATTGCCAGTGAGTTTTGTGTCAGCCTGCCGTTCTCGACTCACACCCGAAGAATCGTTTTATGATGTTCAATTTTTGTCTGCAACTACAAAATTGTTCATGGCTGTTTTTACGGCTGATGGTCCAGGAAATTTTCATCATAAATTTTGCTATGAACCAGGATATTTTAGCACCCAAAACAAGCTTGCCTCTGCCAACATGCCGTTTTCAACAACCTCATGAGCCCAAACATACACCAACTCAACACAGAAATAGCTGCATCTTGTGTGCAATATACAGCTGCAGTAATCTTCAGTTTTTAATCCTGAATGTCCACTTACACAAACCATTATGGAAGAATGTAATGGATCTTGAAATGTTTTAATGAAGGAGGGTCGAATATACTGAGTAGTAAATATCCGACATCAAAACAGTCTGGAAAACATATAAATGACTGTAAATATATATCAATAAAAAAAGCACGGTTATAAAAGTTTCTTTTTTGTGTTTGTATCAGTTTATGTTTAGAAATTGTGTATTAGTTTTTGATTAAATACAAATCAATCAAAGAGTTTTTAGCTTATTTTTTACTCTAATGTAGCGAGTGGTTTATTTTAAGTCATAAAGAAATTTTTTTTAAAAATGTTTCTTCAAGAGAAGCCACGATATCAATAACTCGATCTTTGAGACAGAATCCCATTATCTTTAACATGGAGCTCTCCACCATCAGATTTCCAGGGTATGGGGAAAGGAATTATTTCAATAACAAGCAACTTTTATTGATTCATTATGTGCAATTACGCAGAGTAACGAAGGAGGTAAACGAGCTTCTGATTTGCAGCGAGAGCACCGATCGGCCCATAAATCATCCCGAAGCAGGTGACATGACACTTGATGAACTATTATAAACTCCCTGTGCTACAGTACACTCAACCCCCCTCTCCAATCATCTCACAAGTTCAGCAACAGCAAACCATTTCTCTTTGTCTCCTATATAGCTCCTGTATATTAGTTCATGTCACAGGCTTCATCAGGGCAGAGCTTCTCTCTCTCTCTCTCTCTCTCTCTCTCTCTCTCTCTCTCTCTCTCTCTTACTTTTCATCATCTTCTTTCTCATACATTATGATCATGTGTATAGTATTTGACCAATTATTCAGAGTAGTCAGGAACTTAGCTGTTATGGATGAGAATGTATTCTAAGGAATACATTACTTTACTTAGTAAGGAATAAAACTCTAGGGGCATGATGTTATAGAGAAATAATCAACGACGGGTCGGTGTGATGCTGCCGCGTTACTTTTACTACCCTGAATTTGATTATTTTCCAATAACAGCATGTTATGAAGTGTTTTATCCCACTTGTACCCGAGCAATCTGCCAACAATTGCAATTATTGAACGACACATTGTACTTTTTACATATTTCTTGTTGCATTGAATGTTGTTGAACCTCCATGATGACAAATTAGTTCCTGTTATCACTTAAGGAATGACTAAAATTATTTACTCATTTAATTCATCCGTGAATTCATGTTTTGTTTCAACAACAGCAGCTGGAAGCGTAATTTTAAATATTTTCTTGTCTCACATCTGTACATTCGTGCAATTGTTCGATCGGTTTAAAATGTGGCAGCGGGGCAGTGTATAAAAATCATGCGGATATGGGTCGAGAACTTCAGCTCATGTTCACTTGTGATCACTAGTCAGAAATCACTAGTCTGGCACATGCTGGGTTAAGTATGTCAGAAGCTGCTGATGATGCTCATGTGATGTTTACACCCAACGGTCTTCAGAGTTTATGCAGAATGGTGCGGGGAAAAAAAAAATCCAGTGAGTGTCAGTTCTTCAAGTAGAAATGCCTTGTTGATGAAAAAGCTCAGACGAGAATGGAGACTGGTTCGAGATACTCTAACAGGAAAGCTACAGTAACTCACATAACCACTCTTTACAATCGTGGTGAGCATCTGGAAAAGCATCTCAGATTGTTGTGTGTGTGAGAATCCTAGGAAGTTAGCCTGTATCTGCATGATTTGCGTGAATAATTGGATGTACAGTTGCTCCTAATAAAGTGGGGTGTGTATGTGTGTATGTAAGGCAAGACTATAGTAACAGGGCCATCTTTATCCTCAAGAATGGATTCCCACAAACAGAAGTCAAGGGGATCAGGCTCATTAAAAACGCTGAAAAACTGAACTGTCGGATGGAGCTGCAGCTCAGGGCTCTCTCTCTCGTCATGGTCGTTCATCATCCACCTCACCCTTCCAGCTCCACCCGCCTCGAACATCCTGCTCACGTTATGTAGGAAACCGTTCTCCGAAGTTCTCGATGTGACTGTAGCGCCAGAAAACCTTTTTTTCTATAGTATTTCATCTGCATACTGTAGTGATCAAGGATCAACATAATTCACACTGGATTGTAATAATTAACTTCTGCTGTCCTAATTTATTCACATTACAGCAGCAACACGGAAAAGTAGGTCAACTAGAAGATAAATCTCTGCTGTAGAAGTAGCCATGAATGATTTTAGCAGATATATGAATATGGCTTGCGGTCGCTATCTAGTGACAAAATCACAGTGAGAATTTTTTTTTTTAGAAAAAAATAGAAATTAAAATAGAAATTAAACTCACCAAGTCTTTATTATTCTTTATTTTTCTCACCATGAGCTTGGTTGGAAATTTAAATGGAAACCTTACTCATTAGGTCAAGAAGAAAATACTTGGTGCTCTATTATAGGAAAATAATCATAAACTGACAGAGTGGTGTGATGGCGCATATACCATATGCCACAGCAATGAGGTTATACTGTTTATCCGTTTATAGTTACATTTCATGTCTTAAAGCTTGTCATATCTCTGAGAAACAACAAATCCTGCCTCCTGAAGACTTTCCCATGTCAGCCTGACCTCTGACTGTTGCAAAAAGTGCAGATGCTGGAGGCTCCTTCCATAAAATGATAAACAAACATCCCCTCAGAAATCTTATCAACAATTATGCATGGTTTTGAATCAGCTTATTTGGTACATCCATGATACGTCTTACTATATAATATAAATAATAACGCATGCTCTTACAGAAGCTGCTGCTATAAAAAATTCATCAACACCTTCTGACCAATCAGAATTGAGAATTCAAGCTCACTTCTGATTTTAAAAAATGTATATGAAATAGACAGTGTACGAATCGAAACACACTGCAAACAATAACGTGGAGTAAAAATATATTGAATATGGTCCAATGTACCTATTATTTCCTATTATAGCATTACACTAAACGAAATATTACATTATTGGACCTATTTCCAGATTGGACCTATTTCCTATTTCCAGTTTTTCTGTTGGCAGATAATTTTGCTAATACTAAACATATGTCTAGAAAGAAGCAAAATTGTCTGTCCATAGAATACACAAATGTGAAGCTTGAAATAAAAAATGTCTAGAAATAGGTTTAAATGATCTTATATTTGGTGTATTGTAATCTTTTAATAGGAACTATTGGATAAATTTCACTTATTTTTAAGACGTTTTCACATGCAAAGATGTCATTTGTTTATTTGTTTACACGTTTAGTTTTCTTGCAAATACTGTAACGTGTCATTGTTGAGTTCTTCTACACTTTTAGAACATTGTGACCTCTGTGCTTGTTCTTCTTTGGAAGTTTCTAAGTAGAACCGTACAACGGAATGGTTCCCAGTCGAAAAGGCAGAGCAGGAACCCTTTCAGGAACCCCTAAGAGTTTACACAGCAAATCTGCATCTACCTTTCATTAACCCCCTCATCATATCTCATATACATCTCCAGGTCATTTTCCTCCACTGTTCGATCGGGTATAAATTACAAAGGAATAACGTCTCTGCTGGCTTCTAATCAAATCTCAGAGCTGCATTGCACCCTTTCTAATCGTTTCCTTTCACGTCCTAATATGAGCTCATTCGCTTCCAAACCTCTAATGAGCCATTAAGGGGGAAGCAAATCATTCTGTAGCCATAGATGAATGATTTCTTTCTTTTTTTTTTTTTTTTTAAATATATATTAGTCTGCAGAACCTGTCAAAATGAAATCAAGTTCATGTCATTATTTCTCCTAAGAGAGGCTTTTTAATTATTATGACACTGAAATATGCTTTAGGACTCCAGAGATAATAAAGACATTTTTCACCTGTGGGTTTGTGCTGTTGCGTAGATTTCATTTTTCTGTTACTTGTTCTGGTGAAATCTGCTGCTGCTGGATGAACAATGAATAATTGAAAGAAGAGAAATTCCATTTCAGTTTCATTATAATTATGCAGATCATACTGCAGTTGTCATCAGTTTTAATGCTTATGTTAATTACTTTAGGCCATGGTACATATTCACATCCAAATTCTATATTCATAACTGGTTTATTAATGCAATATGAGCAGAGAAGGCTGTGAAACATTGTCTTTATTGGTGAACCTTTTGATCTTTTAAAAAAAAAAAATTCACAAAAATACTCTGTTCTCATGGATATCAAGCAATTGCAAACAATTTAACGCCGGGATCTGAGACCATTCCTCCATACAGAATCTCTCCAGATCCTTCACATTTCGAGGTCCACGCTGGTGGACTCTCCTCTTCAGTTCACCCCACAGGTTTTCTATGGGGTTCAGGTCATGGGACTGGGATGAACATGCCGGACCTTGATTTTGTGGACAGTAAATCATTTTTGTGTTGATTTTGATGTATGTTTTGGATCATTGTCCTACTGGAAGATCCAACCACGTCCCATTTTAATCTTTCTGGAAGAGGCAGTCAGGTTTTCTTTTAATATCTGGTGATATTTGTAAGAGTCCATGATGCCATGTATCCTAACAAAATGTCCAGGTCATCTGGCAGAAAAACAGTCCCAAAACATTAAAGAGCCACCCCCATATTTAACCGTGGGCATGAGGTACTTTTCCATATGACTACCTCTCTGTGTGTGCCAAAACCACCTCTGGTGTTTATCTCTGGTTTAATCCCCAAAACACTAAATCCCCCTTAGATAAATAAACATGGTAATGTGTGTGTGGATTTTGTCCCGTGATGGACTGGGGTCTCAACCAGAGTGTGTATCCCCGCCTGACACCCACTGTTTCCTAGTCTTTTCTATATATTTAAAATTTTCTATAGAATTCTTATTATATAAATTCTATTTTTGCATGAAATCAGGTTGGTTTTCCTCCTGCACACTGTACACCTTTCACCAGCCATTAACTCCTCAGCAACAAGAACCCATTAACAAGCAGCTACACCTTAATTAAAGTTCTCCCAAGTGCTCGTATGTGGAGGTAATGAGAGTGTGAGAAACACTAGAAACACGTTCTTGGGTACATGAGCTATTGGTTCTTTAATCAGACGTTATATATGCAACACAAACCATGAAAACATTAAGATCCAATTAAAATGCTCAACAGCGAGTATTAATAAGTTGAAATAAATGCTGATGTCCAAGAAAGTCACGCTGTTCTTGCGATTGCTGCATCATTTGCAATCCTGACAAATATCTATATAAAAAAATGTCGTTATAATTAGTATTCAACATCAGCCCGACTCTCTGACCAGCAAATCAAGCGCTAATGAGGACACGGTATAAATTATCTCTATCGGCATGGGGAGAAAATAATAACAGCTCAGGCTCAGAAGCATGAGCTCGATAATCAACCGTCTAACCATCACCTTCCTGTGTTTCTCATTAGCAGCAATCTAATCGAGCCCACGTCTACGTCTATCGAGCCCACGGAGCGCCGAAATATTATCTGCACGGAAATATAGCATAAATAACAAATTGCTGTCTCCGTAGCAGGCAGCGTAGTTCCTATGGAAACCACTAATGACCTTAATATGAGATGAGAACAAAAACATGTGTATAATTCTAAAACAGGCCGCATGGAAAGGATAGCAATGCTGTGCTTTTAGATAAGAGAGAAATCAAAAAGAGGTTATGGAGGTATACACACACACACACACACACACACACACACACACACACAAATACATTTCAAAGTAACACTGACGCATATCCAGATCTCGTCTTACACAATTAACAGCCAACTTCAGAGATATTGGCACCATCTATGATATGAGCAAGAATGCATACGCGTAACGGAGGAGAGTTTAAACTGAAACATCCTACATACTGTAGGATGCTCTACAGGTTAATCCGCACGCAGCGACCATATTAATACTGGGTAAGAAGCTTTTGTGCATTCCCAAAAATACTAAAGGTGTTTTAAAATATATATATATATATATATATATATATATATATATATATATATATATATATATATATATATATATATATGATTCAAACTGCAGCTGCAATGAGGCTTGGTGGTTCTGCATTTTGTGGGTTAGGTCTCAAGAAGAACTTGTGCAAAGCTACCAGTTGTTAAGGATATTCATACTAATGGGATTATATAACTACAGGATAGATTTTTGTTGTTGTTAAAGGAAAGATCGCTTCTCTGATTGCCTGAATGGAAATTTCGATTCAAAACCAATGTGTGTAATATAATTATTATATGTAATTATTACCCATTCTCTTGAATAATTGCGTGCCATTAATTATGTTATCACCTAGAACTTGGCTGATGAATGATACTCATAGGTAAAATATCAGATTGCAAACAGATTTTTAATCCAAAAACTGACATTTTTTGCATCACACCAGCCTACACTCAGGTGGTGAATAATCCACAGTGATCACATGACCTCTGAAAGCACTGCACTGAAAGAGAAAAAGAAGCGACTGATCACGGATGTTTGACTGCACGTCAGGCAATGTATAATGTAATATTATTGTTCCGTGAAACTTTACTAGGAAACTATCAGAACATCAGTTACAGATTACAACCTTACAATAGATTAATGACAGAATAATTTACTCCACATCAATGTGAGATTACAAAATGAGGACCTGACTTATGAAATTGAAGTCAACTAATAAACAGGAAGTGGATTGACACAAGAGGAAACTGTTACTGAAGGGTTACTACAGTCCCCTCTGGAACTATTGGAACAGCAAGGCCAATTCATTTGTTCGTGCTGTACACCGAAGACATTTGGGTTTCAGATCAAAAGCTGGAGATGAGACGAGGGTTTAGGATTTCAGCTTTTATTTCCTGGAGTTTACATCTAGATGTGTTAAATGGCAAAAAACACAAAACCTTTTGTATCAGACCACTCGATTTTTAGGTGAGCAAAAGTACAGGAACAAAAGTTTTGAAGTAAATGAATGTAAATAACACTTAATATTTGGTTGCATAGCCCTTTCTTGCAATAACTGCATGAAGCCTGCGACTCACTGACATCACTAAATTGTTGGTTTCTACTTTTGTGATGCTTTTCCGGGCTTTTATTGCAGCCTCTTTCAGGAGGGTGGAGGGGTTGTATTTTTAAAAATTGCTGTATTGGCTATGCCCAATGTTTGTGCAATGCCTCTTATCGATTTTCCCTCGTCTCAGCTTCAAAATGACGGTTTAATTAATCAATCTAACAGGACACACCCGGGTAACAAGAAACACCAGTTAGTCACATGTTCCAATATTTTTTGCAAATTGGGTGGTCTTTTAACACATCTACATATAAATACCAGGAAATAAAAGCTGAAATTCTACACTCTTTTGATTTCAAACCCAAATATCTTCAGTCTACAGCAAAAATAATGAATTGGCCTTGCCGTTCCAATAGTTTCAGAGGGGACTGTATGAGGCCTTTGACCAAAAAAACAGGAATTCAAGTAACAGTAGTGTACCAAACATGAGGAAAGTAACTGTATTATTATTAACCAGCATCTTTGTTCAACAACAAAACTTTGACCAAAAAAAAAAAAAAAAAAAAAAAAAAAAAAAAAAGGCAAAAGATCAAAAAGTACAGAAACTGTGAAAGGTCAAGTACAAATCCTCTCTTTTTTTATTTTTATTTTTATAATCCATCTTTCCGGCTATACAATGGGCTACTTGCACAATCTTTATACTGCATTATAACCAAGACGCCACTTTTGCTTCGGGCTTGTCTGCTATAATGGCAACTGTGTTATTTTACACGTGCTCCCGAAAATGAATGTCAATGATGTTCATCGTATGTGTAAGAATATTTGTGAAGCTTCTTTTAGTAAGCTGTAGAAAGGCATCAGAATGCACTTAAACTACAATGGAGGTAATAAAGTACCTATGAGTAGAACCCAATATCCAAGCTAACGTTAGCCAAACACAATGATTTTACTGTAAGACTGAAAAAACAAAGCAAACAAAACAATAAACATTAGATGTTGCTGTCTCGCTGTACTGCCGAACCTACACAGTGCTACCGGAGATGGAAATACGTCATGTCCCTCAGTGCAAGTAGCCCATTACAATCCACCCATACAATTACATTTGATTTAAAAAAAAAAAAAAAAATCATATCACATCATGATATTAGGTTGTGTGGCTATCATACAATGATTTCTGCATGCCATATTCATACACAAACCTTACTGTTCAAACATACTCAAAGATATATTTGCACTGAGGCTACAGATTTTCCGCTTTTAGTTTAATAAAGCAGAACGACTAGTAGAGACACGTACTTATAAGTATGTACATTCATATAATTTTCATATACGTTTTTGCTTTTATGAAGCACATAATATCTACATATCAAAAACGCAACTAAACCAGCACATTCCCAGAAAAAGAAAAAAATAAGCACTAAACTGTACTATTGCTTGTCACGGGGGTGGGAGGTTCAAGTGTGTGTATATTATATTAAATTATATTAATTAATTAATTAATTAATTAATTAATTAATTAATTAATTAATTAATTAATTTCACCTTGGAAAACTCATTTAAGTTCCAAATAAGGTCCTTGAGGCCTAATGATGAATCCTAAATTAATTTAAAAGCAACTACATTCAGTTTCCCAGGCGAAACATACAAACTAAAGGTACCGATTACTGACCCCTGAGGGTCACCCAGCAGTAACAAACAATGTAACTTTAAGTGTCTTTTTTTTCTCCTTCTTTTCAGCAGTGCAGTAACCATTTAAAAAACATATAATGCGTTAAGGAATAAATCAGTAAGCTCGCACGCCATGTTTCTGGTCCTCTCCTTGGATATAGGGCTTGGCCGAGTTGTCAGGTTGGTCGTGATGGTCGATGGACTGATAGGTGTCTCGGTTCTGGGTCACTGTCGGAAAACCTGACAAGAAAACGGAAGACATCTCACCTTAATCTGTAAGCGGCAACCATCTAGAAAACTACAGTCCCCTCCGAATCTATTATTATTACTACTAAAACTGGGTGTTCTGATACAAAAGGCTCTATGTTTCATGTTGTTTAACACAACAAAATGAACATTTTTGCCAATGTTTTGTCTTTGTATTGGACTTGCTAGAGTTTGCCTTTAAAAACATATTCACAAATACAGGTTACAGTTTTGCGATTTGACCCTTAAAATCTCAAAAATTCAAATATCATAAATAGGGACTTTATGTAAATTAAGTCACACATGAAAATGTCCAGGATTCGCAGGGAAAAGAAGATGCTTTAAAAGTTGTCACACTCTGAAATTATGACATAATCATAAATCTCAGTCATATTCCACACCACGCTTGCATCACTGAAGTGAAGTGAAGAGTCATGGAGTAGAATTAAATCAAATCAAAGCAGAAGATATGAACCATAATGAGGTTACTGCAGCTAAAGGTCTACTGAAATTGGCTACATTCATATTAAATAGTACATTCAAGCTAACGTCAGCCTAGCCTAACTAGCTAGAACATAAATATTTAAAAAACTTTTTAAATAGTTACACTTGGCATCAAGAGTTTAACATCAGTGTAGAAAACTGGCTATTTGAATAGAAAATAAAAACTTTTTCATTGTTCTGAAAGGGTCTACTTTTCCCTGGGAATCCCGAATCTCTGCCTTTGGCCTAATTTACATTAAATTTGTATTTTTGTATATCAAAACCCCCAAATACAATTCAAAAGCCTGTAATTTCGAAGTATACATTTTTAAAGGTGAAAAGAGCAAGTTCAAAA
Organism: Ictalurus punctatus; assembly: GCF_001660625.3. Classification (NCBI taxonomy): domain Eukaryota; kingdom Metazoa; phylum Chordata; class Actinopteri; order Siluriformes; family Ictaluridae; genus Ictalurus; species Ictalurus punctatus. The sequence goes on from NC_030436.2 coordinate 8,732,238, forward strand.
CAAACCAAAATAACAAATTTGTAAATGTATTAAATACACTACAGGGGAAAAAAAAGGATTTTATCGAATGTGATGTGTATTTATTTCATACATACAAAATTCATATTCTGTAAATTCAGTCAGATTGATGAAAAGAATGATTCCTCAGTTTCTTTAGTATGATTTATTAAAATACAGCTTAACATCCAAAAATAACTTAAAACAAGAAATGAAGAAATCATCAAAATAAATAAATGCAAGTCAAATTCAATTCAGTCACTGGTCAAAAGGAATACAAAGTAGAAATAAGTAGTGGACCATTAATGTATATGATCAGTTTCACCAATGAAAACTTTGAAGTTGTTTGTTCCCCCACTGACCCTTCACTCTGCCTATAAAATCATGTGCAACTTTTCAAGTAAATATGGAATTCCAGCGTGTTTGGATATTTGAGACAACTTAAAACTGTAGTGTTACATTTTATAAATATTCTGCATTCCCCTCAAAATTTCCCATGCCTCCTCAACAAGGAAGACTGGAATGGTCTCCTCAACCCTGTGTTCAGCACGTACGTGACATCAAACCAACATGGTTGCTCACGGCATCAACAGTAAACAAAAGTAGTACGTTGCATATTGAAATCCGTTACACTGTGTGTATAAACTAGTATTTCCTTTACATCAATCAACATAGACATATTCTGTTCGGTCTATAACACTGACTATACAGTCCACTGATTTTATGAGGCAAACTTACATCACTCATCACAGTTATCTCAATAGATTTTGGAGAAGAAATTTGTAAGTCCGAGTTCTAATTTCCTACTTACAAGTCAAGGCATACACTGCGATGACTTTTCTTCCTCATTTGACCTGCTTTCTTCTTACTCTAGTCTAATGGTATTTACATACGACTGTCTGATATTTCGCGTCAATGATTGTGAGATGGCTTTCATGATTACATTTGTAAGCCTCTTTGTAAACATCTATGCCGCTACACAGTTTCAAAGAAAGTGTGCATTTCAAATCTGTATTGTTTTTTTTATTATTATTTCTGTTAATTAGCTAACCCTAGCTAGATTTACAGTAATTTGAATGTTTAGGTGCTACTTGTTCTGTCAGGCGACGCTTATTTTATTTTTTTATTCACGGTCGTGCAACTCCATTACAAAGAACGGAGATACGGTTTGTGCTTTCGTACTTTTAGCTACTTCTCATGCTTGATTTTTGATTGGGCAGTGGCTGCTAATTTGCATGAAGCTCAACTTTTTTCACCTGTCGCTCACATTCCCACAATCCCTTGCGCATCTTTTTTACCCAGACTCCTGATTGAAAAGGAATGGGTGTAAAATATGGAATGGGGAAGTTGCATTGATTGTGCTCCAGAATGAACCATTAACGTCAGGAAGAAAAAAAAAAAAGCTGCGCTGTGATTATTACACATATACAAGCCTGATGGACTTACTTAAGACCAGTAACACATCTCTGCCTAAGCAGCGCACATTCTACTGGTTCAAGACAAAGTGCGCAAACATCAAAACAACTTTGGTATTCGATTGTCATAAACTTTCCGAAACGTTCAAAAATTCCCTTTTGAAAGCTCTTAAATAAATCTAGTCAAAACCTGTTACTTCCACATGTTGCAAAATGTACATTCTTAAATTAGGCCTATGTGTTTTTATTTTTAAAAAATGTGAGAATTGGGGATTGGATGTAAGTCAAATTCTATAACTGTATAGCTTTGATTATTGTAGCAACGAGTCTCGAACAGAGGTCAATCAAGCATGCTCATTAGAATATTAGGACCACACCCACTTGGACAGCGGGTTCAAGCTAGTATCTGAGCAGCAATTTATCACATTTTATTTGTTTTTTTAGACAATTGACTAAATGCACAGATTAGACTGAATGCGCTGATGGATTGGTGAGAATCACGTATCCCTGATTTTATCAGAACAAACATACACCCACACACACACCCACACACACACCCACACACACACCCACACACACACAGATACAATGGCAAACACAATAAAACAATGTATGGCTCGCAGAAACAAAGCGTCTGACCGGCTTCACCAACGCAAACACAGAAATGAAAAATAAAGAGAAGAAGTGAGGAAGCTTTCAGTAACGTCGGCCAAGGAAAGTGGTATCGGCGCTGTCTGTGGTGCAACGGCTGTCCACTGACGTCTCCAGGTCTGACAGGAAAATATAGATACCGAGATGGAAGACAGGCGGATGTATAGATAGACAGACAGACAGACAGACAAATAGAGAGAGCAGAAAAGCATGACAACAAGACAGTGAAGACTGATAATGGACAGGTAAAAGCAGAGAGCATTAAAACAGGACATTTTTAGAAATATGTGAATCTGCATATGTATATTCAGCGATGGAAATAAAGATAAAGATATCAACAGCAATCTATGGCTGTGCTTTTGTAACTCTAATAAGCTTTTAACGCTAACAATAGTCTTTTTGACAAAAATGTACACAGCGCAAAATTAGACCTGCCAAACCTGAAGGGAAATATAGTATGGTATAGTCCCGGGAAACGGGGAGGAAAAACTTAGTAGTTGTAAAAATAAATAAACAAATAAAATAGAATAGTAATCATTTTTCAATATAACTAACCTTTTTTTTGTCCATAATTTCAGAGCATTCCTAATAAATAAAGTTGATATTATTAGATATTAACTATATACTCGTCTAATTTGAGCTAAGTCGAACGCGCATTCGTAGATTTTGTTTTCGCATTAATGATCACAAAACATTTTCCACTGACTTTTTTACAAAAAAGCGAGGATACGTCTTTCGAGCGGGAAAATCGAGCCGAGAGATTACTAATGCAAGGTGCGAGGAAGGCGGCGGGGATTCCAGGGAGCGTTTAAAACACCTACACGACTGTCAATCGATTCGGATTTATATGTTGACTGGCTTATTGGCCAAATTTTTTTTAAATAGAAGATTGTTCTTTTGGTATATTTTTAGGGATACTCATACGACAGTTCTTTACTTCGATGTTAAAATGCGGTGCTGCTATGCAAAATGCCTAAAGGTTGGAAGGTCTGCAAAAGTATGTTTTCACTTACGTTCTTATTTCTAGTCACATGACGCTGTATGAAATAGTTTTGTATTTGTTTTCTACAGTAGCTTGTGTCCCAGCCCTGGTCCTGTACAGCTCGCTGCATTTCTCTGCTCTAACTCATGTGACTTTACTCGTTAGTGTAGCGTTAAGCTGTGAGCTGAATCAGGTGGTGTTGTTTTTGTTTTTTTTGTAATAACAGAAAAAAGTGCCAGCAGTACTGCAGGACCAGGATTAGGAAACATTGATCTGATGCAGGAGGTACTTACCGACTTCAACACGTGTGTTTGGTGTTATTTAATGCATGGCAGCTGTGTAATATGTGAGTGAAACAAGGTGTACCATGCAATTGATTGCTACCATTTGCAGTTTAATATTTCTCAAGACGTTACATAATTCCATGATGAAAATATTCTGCTTTCGATCTACTCCATTGAGGAACTATATGGACCCATTTAAAACCTTTATCTCTGGGGAATTTTTTGCTTTGGGCATTGGTCTTGTGACTGTCTCGCTAATTCACTTACTCCTCCTTTGAGTCTAACATGTACTACACAGTGTTACAAAGTCTTAATGCAAATTGAGCAAGGCTAGAGAAATACAGCTGGAAGCAACACTGACGAGACGCCACAGGACAAGCACATGCACCCCAACACACCACAGATTAAGAAATGCTTCATTCAACAACAGCGGGGTTTACATCCACATGTTTTTATTCTGCATTAACGCATACCAAAATCCTCTAGAAATCTAAAGAGAAAATGCCTAAACATAAGCAAAGCTTGTTTTCGTGCTTGGCTGAGGTGAAAAGATTTTTCTTTTCACTTACCGAAGTTGATGTTGTATTCTCCGCCCCTCTCACGGTACATCTGATAGACGAAGAAGCAGGAGAAAGGTTTCAGGATGAGGCTGAAGATGGCCATTCCTGTGCTGAAGCGGAACAAGTCTCCTGCTGGGGACACCGAGTAAAATACTGAAAAGTGGACAATGTCGATCACTATCGTCAGCAGCAGTCCAATCAGGAACTGAAGAGCACAGAAGGGGAAAAAAATTAACTACACTCTCTCAATAACGTTTAAATATTCTAACAATATCTATCAGAAGACAGAAAGAAAGAAAGAAAGAAAGAAAGAAAGAAAGAAAGAAAGAAAGAATCAATAAAAGTAAAGGTGAAAGAAAGAAAAGAAAAAAGACAGAAAGAAAGGAAGTATAAATAAAAGTAAAGGTGAAAGAAAGAAAAGAAAAAAGACAGAAAGAAAGGAAGTATAAATAAAAGTGAAGGTGAAAGAAAGAAAGGAAGGAAGGAAGGAAGAAATAATGAAAGAATGGATAAAATAATAAAAGTGAAAAAAGAAAGCAAGGAAGGAAGCATAAATAAAAGTAAAGGTGAAAAAGAAAGAAAGAAAGAAAAGAAGGAAGGATGGAAGAGAAAGAAAGAATGGATAAATAGGAAAATTGAAAAAAGAAAGAAAGAAAGAAAGTATAAATAAATGTAAAGGTGAAAGAAAGGAAGGAAGAAAGAAAGAAAGATTGTATAAATAAAAGTAAAGGTGAAGGGAAGGAAGGAAGGAAGGAAGAACAAAAGAAAGAAAGGATATATAGAAGTAAAAGCTAAAGCATTTCATGTTTTTTATTTGAAGGTCTTATTCTATATGAATTATATTTGAGAGAGCTATTTTTATATTTGAGCACGATAGATTTGGATTTTTTGATTTGAGGTGATTTAAGGTTCTTCAGTGACGTACCATCAGTACAGCGTCTACGGAGTCTCTCTGAGCCATGGCCCACACGCCCACAGCCAGCACGCTGAAGTTTGCGCAGATGTAAGAAGATGGTAGCCAGGCAATGCAGCCCCTGCGATTGCACAAACTCATTACACAACGCACTGCAGCACAATCCGGGGCTTTACAGAAACAAGTCACTGGGAAAAATCTCACATTGGCACAGATGATCTACTTGCTTCATATGCAGTTGATTAACCAAGACAGGTCTGGAGTCCACATGTTGCTTCAGGTTTATACTACGAGTGTAAGAAATATCTGGCCTCATGACCACCAATTAGCACGATCACTATCTGATGTATGGCTCATACAATAGTCATATGATATAAGCATAAATGACTAGAATAAGTCTGTATATTAAATATATGCCTGCCGTATATTTAAAGTTTAACTATATAAACCAGTTTAAATACAGCTGAATTCAAATTTTTTTCAGCAACCATTGAGTAAAAAAATGCAATTTTTAAGCTACAAAAAGAATTTAAAAATAAAATGACTTCACAGCATTAAACGGTGTACTAAACTGCTGGTTCTGTATTTTGTTTTAGCAACAGCTCCAGTACAAACCCAACGGAAGCTAAATTTGAACATCAATCCCGTCTTAGTTGATAAACTACATATTAGGAAAAGTGTGCATATCAAGTCTGTACAAATTAGTTTCGTTAAAAAGTGTTTGCAGTAGAAGTGTTTTTCTCCTTTAACTGTTTATCCAATTGAGGCTTTTGCTGGATCAAAGGCTTGTAACAAAGCCAGGGGTGCCAATAATTAAGTCTTGGTGAAAACTGAAAGGGTGTCTGCTTTTTTTTTTGTTTGTTTATTTGTTTCTCTGGGGCTAAGTCTTACATGGTGTTCAACAGGACGGTGCACTAAATATGTCCTACACTGCCATCAGCTGATGTGTTGAGCAATCACGATCAAGGTTTAAAAAAAATGTAAAAATTAGAAGAAAAAAAAAAATGTTCTGGAAATTTAGACTGATAATTTTTTTTAAATAAACCGGACTGCTGCAAGTGACACAAAAACATTTTAAACTAGTTTTTTTATATATATATATATATATAAAACTAATTTGGTCCACTAATTTGATTGGTCGAGCGATGTCTTTAGTTCCAGTAACCGCAATGGGTTGTTTCACTGTATTTATCACTCCGCTCATGTGTGTTCGCCTCGTAAAATTACCCACATCGATCCTTAAGAAATATAACTTCTGACTTTTTTGATGAAGATAAAAAGGAAGAAAGGAAGGCAGTTTCACCGGAAGCACCTTTAACCAGTCTATACAGGATTTCATCATTTTTTTTAGTACACCTGGGTGACTAGGAACAGGAAATTGTCCAACCAGGACTTCCTGTTTCACAGGGGTATAAACATGAGGTAACACACAGGCCAAATTCCCTTAGTCATTCGTAACAATGAGTAAGACCAAGGAATATAGCTGTGATGTGCAGCAAAAGGTTATTGAGCAATAAAGACAATTTTTCACAGCCTTCTTTGCTCATATTTACCAAGCGTGCCAGTATTACTGGAGGACACTGTAGCCGTCCTGTGAAACTAAACCAAAGCAAATAGGGTACAAACCAAAAGTTTCAGTTCTAATAGATGGGAAAGTGTCATTAGTTAGGCTACAGCTGACTGCGTAATAAGAACAAAATGCAGGATCACAGATACGTCTGAAAGTCCTAATTCCTGACAAAGCCTTTTGTAACGAGCACCGAAACATCTCTATGACCACACACTTTGACTTCACTTCTTAAACAATGTTTCGTGTAAATCTTGATTTTGTCCTGTGTTTAACCACCAGAAATTTCATGTCCTCCATTTGTGCTGAACTGAAAACGAGTTGAAACTGAGGCGATGAGAAAGCAGCAGAAATTCCTCAAGTATGTGAGGAGAAGAATCACCAAGGAGCCAACTTACACACTCACCAGACTGTCAGCAACCAGTGGACCACCAGGATGGCCTGAAAAACAAACACACACACACACACACACATTATTTTTTCTATTATTGTGAGGAATTGTGTTTATTTCATTGTGAGGTAATTAATGTTATGCCTACACCTACACTTAACCCTAACCTCGTCATTAACTGTAAGGAACCTTTTGGCAGTTTCTGTAAAATAATAATAATAATAATAATAATAATAATAATAATAAGAGGAAGAAGAAGAAGAAGAATGTGTTGGGACATTTGGTCTTCAGCAAAATATATTTTTAAAAAAGCAAGCAAGCAAACACACACACACACACACACACATACACACACACACACACACACGTACACACTTTAGCACGTGAAAAGGAAAGCTCTAAATAACGAAATAACTACAAAAGCAGCTTTAACACAGGCAGGTTACAAAAATGACACTTCCTGGTTAGATGTCATTATCAAAAATAAATTAAATGACACTTTATTAATAAATAATGACCTCCTCTTCACTACCAAAGCTGTTTAAACCGACAGTTTAACAACTTATGTTCATGCGCGCGACAAAAATCTAACAGCGCGTGATTAAAAATGTTAAAAGATGATAAAAGTTATTAGAAATACCTTCAGGTTTATGGGTGGAATTTCCATTTTAAATTATATCTTTGAAGTATCCACTTCAAGCTTGTGGTGTTTAAAAAAAAAAAAGAAGAAGAAAAAGAAGAAGAAAAAGAGTGAACTTTAAAGCTTTAAAGTTTGTTATGGTGCAGGAAAAAAAGAGCTGCGCGTGGCCCCGCCCCCTGACCGGCGGAAAACAACAGACATGTGACAGGGGCATGATTCTGATCACGTGACTCCAAACACGTCACCCGCCTGAAGTACTTTACTGGTGTGATTGTTTGACAAAGCATCAATATAGACAAGAACGGAGAAGTAAAGTAATAATAATAACTGTCCCCTTTTTTATTTACTTAAGGGATGAGGTACCACACTCACAACAGACAATCTAGACATGCTAATCAACCTACAATGCATGTCTTTGGACTGGGGGAGGAAACTGGAGTACCTGGAGGAAACCCCCAAATATATGCATATATGCAAGCTCGGTGCACACAGGACAGAGGCAGGATTCGAACCCCCAAGCCTGGAGGTGTGAGGCAAACGTACTAATCACTAAGCCACCATGCCCCCCTGTTTGCTTAACAACTACAAAATCCTCATTCAAATCTGTACTTAGCTCCATAATAGAATAGACAATCAGATTTCATGGGGAAAATATTCATATACATACTCCTAATAATATAAAATTAGTTATTTGATTTATTATATTAGTCAGAATTGATACAGATTTTTATAACGTCTTCAGTTCATTAGATCATCAATTTATTATTACATAGATTTGGTTTTTGGGATATGTTCTGCAAAGTAATTAAAGCCCTGTACAATAATGGTAGTTGTTCAATCAAATGAAAGAATGGCATTTTGCTGAGATTTTGGAGGATCTGGAGGATTCCGTCAAGCTTGTCCCATCTCTCCCTATTTAGTTTTACTCTTGGTACAGTTGCTTTCAGCATCTTTAAGTGAAAGCAGTATTCAAGGTATTTGTGTAGCAGAAAGGCAAATTAATATTAGTCAGTTAGAGGATGACACCACCTTATTGTTAAGAGATGCTTTTCAAATCCCTTTAGCAATTGTTCGTGTAAAAATGTTTTATTAAGCAAGCTTATGGCCTTAATTTAAACATAATTAATGTGAGCTTCAAGCTGTGGTTGCAGAGACTTCACCTTAAGAGGAAGAATATTACATGCTGGGGAATCTCTAAGTTTACTTATACTGCTCTCTCTCTCTGTCTCTCTCTCTCTGTATGTGGACAATTAAACATGTAAGTCAATCGATAAAATCTTCTTTCATTTTATTTGGAAAAACAATAACCCACTCTAACAGCTTCCATTCAATGAAATATAGTCACTTCTGTGTGGGACAGTGTATTTGACCCTACTCAGAAGTAGAGAAAATCTTGACATTTTATGGAATAAAAAAGTCACAGGACTCTAGGCCTCTCACATGTAGGTCAAAAAACTGTCTCCCTTCCCACACCCCCTTGCCACCTCTCTTCCTGTTTAAAATGGTTGCCCACAGGAAGTAGCAAAGGCAGGTGCAATACCTATCATCCACCACCGGGGGAGCACATAATACAGAAACATGTACTGAAACAGACACTGAAACAAATCATATCATGAAAAGATGGATACATTATCCAGTAATTTCATATACGTGACTTTATTGCTCCTATACTCTTGACCCTTCTCCTTCAAACGGCCAAATGAGGTTCAAATAACTATTCCCTACTCACTGTTCCTTGCACCCTACTCCATATACCCTGCTCCCTACTGCCTATTCCCTGCTCTCTACTCCATATTCCCTGCTACCCACTCCATATTCCCTGCTCAATACTCCCTATTTCCTGCTCCCTATTCCCTACTCCCTATTCCTTGCTCCCTACCCCCATTCCCTGCTCCCTACTCCCCATTCCCTGCTCCCTACTCCCTATTCCTTGCTCCCTACTCCCTATTCCCTGCTCCCTACTCCCCATTCCTTGCTCCCTACTCCCTATTCCCTGCTCCCTACTCCATATTCCCTGCTCAATACTCCCTATTCCCTGCTCCCTATTCCCCACTCCCTATTTCTTGCTCCCTACCCCCTATTCCCTGCTCCCTACCCCTTATTCCCTATTCCCTGCTGCCTAGTCCCTATTCCCTGCTCCCTATTCCCTACCCCCTATTCCCTGCTCCCTACTCCCTATTCCCTCCTCCCTATTCCCTGCTCCCTACTCCCTACTCCCTATTCTCTGCTCCCTACTCCCTACTCCCTATTCCCTGCTCCTTACTTCATATTCCTTTCTCCCATTTAGAACCATTTAGGAATATAGAGCTCTTAATTATTCGAAGAACCCATGCAGGAATCTGTTGTTTTTTATATAATGTATGTATTTATCATGTATTTACAATTCTTTATTCTGTCTCTTGCCTTATGGTTGTTGTTGTTGTTGTTGTTGTTGTTGTTGTGTGTGTGTGTGTGTGTGTGTGTGTGTGTGTGTGTGTGTGTGTGTGTGTGTGGTGTTTGAGGAATTTCAGCTCATATTTGTGAAGATCATCTTTATAGTTGGATATTGGGTCTGCTGAATTGCATCGTATTTGGCATTTTATTTTTCATCCCAGGATCCGCAGTACAGAAATGACTTGTCCTATGTGAAATATCAAACGTGACAAGTTAATTTCTGCAGCGCACTGGATCAGACCTGCATTATTAGAAATGGCCGGAGCACATGGGAGCACAAAGGCCCAGCTGGGCGTGTCAGAACGAACCAAGACAAATTCCCATTACACACTGTATATGACAATATATAACTTTATTTAATAAACGATTTAATGATAGCACAAAATTCATCAAAATCCCAGCAAAGACTTGAAATGTAATAAAGAAGGATCACACGGCGTATTCAATGAGCCACCTGCTCTGAGTCCATACAGTGACAGCTCTGATTGGATGAACCATACGGGTTTGTTAGCTCTGTAGGACACAAAGGCAAATTTGGGGGGAGTTGACTCGCACCCTGTTGTGTGGCACACGCAAGGCAGATGGTGACCTTTGACCTCTTGTCACCGTTGGCTAAGTAATCTCATCCCTAGTGGATACAGACTGTCCGTTGTGTTTTGTTACGTTTTATTTTGTCTGAGTGATGGACGGTGAAGTCAAACAATCAGGACTCGGTTTAAAGGGGGATGACAAACAAATAATCCCTTCTGGTAAAACCGTCATGCACAGATGATTTTATCCCACCGCCCATGGATTAATGTGTAGGATTTTATATAAAGCTTTGAAAACATAAAGAAACAACAACAAAAAAAAAAACAACAGATTTGATCTTATAATCTTGCCCTAATATTTGATTCTGCTATAATACATTAAATTGATTACATTAGAAGACTGCTTCCTTAACTAACTAAATGGATAATGTGTGGGTGTTTATTTATTTATTTGTTTGTTTGTTTATTTATTTTCTGTATAGTAAGATTATTTACACCACTTCCAGACTAAAATAAAACTTCAGCTTAATGTATTAAACCGTACTGAATTTTCTTAAATGTTTTTTTTCTTCAAAAAAAAAACATCATCGGAAGTAATTTTACTTCATTACTACACTTACATTTTTTTACTTTAGACGAATTAGTACCTGAAAAAATGAACACCCTCACAAATGCAATTACCTTGATGTCATTCATTCTTTTTACAATTACATTTTCATTGAAATCTTCCAAGGACTCAAGGATTACAAATCCCCAAAATGAACGATTCAGTCAAATGCTGCTGTAGTGCTGTACCTTTATTTATTCATTTATTTAACAGTGTTCATATTTTAAGCGCACTATAAAAAATAAAATTGAATTAAAATGTCCCCTATCATACAGTATGACAGATAGCAGAACGGGGAAGGTCGAAGGTTGACACGTGCTTCCTCTGAGACTTTTCCGAACGACTGCTCAGTCTGCATCACATGGAGGGAAGAAAGCGCTGTCTGCCCTCTTCCGTATACATGAGCTCAGAGACGACCATGATTAGCTAGTGTCGCTCTGATTGACAGGTGTGAGAGTATATACCCCTCCTAGCCAGACAGCACAGCCGGTTTTGCTCCCTTAACTCCAGGGTATACACAGCTGTGGCATCGTTGAGATTCAAACTTGCGATCTCCAGATAATAAGGTGTGTGCTTAGGTTCTGTTTTGATTTCATACTGATCGCTCCAGGCCTAATGTTAACTCTAACTTTTGTAACTTTTCACACAAGTCATGTGAATTCGTGAACACACCAGATACCAGATTGAAAAAAAATAAAAACACGGCTTGAATATTTACTTGAATTTTATGTTTGAAGAATTGAGTACAGTTAAGTTTAGGCATGTTGTAACTTTCACTTTGATTATTTTGACTAATTGCTTCCACTATGAACTGGGTACAATTTTCACACACTTCAGCTTTCGTATTTCCAGAGTTAACGAATACAGAAACCTGAAGAGGCCATCCATTATTATTTTTTCCTTTCTTGTTTTCTCATGATCACGACAACAATTTCTCATGATCTCGACTGAACAGAAAGCTGTGTTCTCACGATGTAATTTTATCCTGAGAAAATCACACACCTTTTGAACAAGACCGGTGTTGCATGCACATTGATGTCTTCGCCATCGCCATCATGAATGTAATAATTGCCCATTGTAGAGATGGACATTATCTATTCATTAAGAAAGAGGAGTGTCCCATTCTCAAGCGTCAGACGCTAACGTGGACTTCGTCAATCGCTGACAGACATGGAGTTACTTCAGCTTGAGTGAGTCCCTACTTTTAAAAGTAAAAACAGGGATTTGTTCATCCATGATCACGCTAAGCTTTTGTTGCCTCAGAACAATAAAAACAACATGATTTTAAATCGAGTACACAGAAAAATGAAGTCGCGATCATGAGAAAACAACTTTTATGTCGAGATAACGAGAAATCAACAGTTTGTTATGTCGAGATCATGAGAAAATTAATTTGAGATCACGAGAAACCCAGAAAGAGAGAAATAATAATACACGGCCTCTTAGGGCTTCCGTAAGTGAGTGCCACTTGGATGGAAATCTTGCTACCTAAATGAGCTACAGGGCTGCTGTGGCTCAGGTGAGAGAGTGGGTTGACCACTAATCATAGGGTTGGTGGCTTGATTCCCGGCTCACGTGACTCCAAGTTCCGAAGTGTCCTTGGGCAAGACACTGAACCCCAAGTTGCTTCCGATGGCAAGTTAGCGCCTTGCATGGCAGCTCTGCTACCACTGGTGTGTGTGTGAATGGGTGAATGAGACTCAGTGTAAAGTGCTTTGGATAAAAGCGCTATATAAGTGCAGACCCTTTACCATAACTACAAAACTCTAAGGCAGTTTTCCTGATTTAAATGCTCCTTTACACCCAAACCACCGACAACCATCACATATTATTTAACAAATCAATCCTAGAAATAAGGACTGGCGATGAATTCCGATTCTTAAAAGCCGTGAGATTTCTTGTATGAGGCAGTTGTGGTTCTTGAGTTCTACCATTGTTGTAAACCTATTAGACATGGCTTAGGTAAATGACATCCACAATGTCATTGTTCCAGAAAGTCCTTCTCTTTCCTTCTCTTTTGTTTAAATCTCATGAATCATGGTGTGTTTTACAGTCGAAGCAGGTCCCAGGTAAACACGGTGTGTGTGTGTGTGTGTGTGTGTGTGTGTGTGTGTGTGTGTGTGTGTGTGATCTATCACTGTTCTGGCGAGTCTTCAGCACCAGGCACAATGCAGCATGGACCAGAGAGATTAAAAATACATCATAAGAACACTTCAGCAGCTTCTCTGTGTCATTAGATACACCTACAAATCTAGAAGAATGTGTGTTTCATGTGTACCGATGTCTTTTTTGTGAAAATATTGACAAGGGCACAGGCTAATATTGTTCTTGTAAACACTTAGAGGTATCGATCGTGCTGGGTTTGTTCTCGGTTCAGTGAGAAAGAGAGAGAGAGAGAGAGAATGAGAAAGATGAGCTCTGAGTGAGATTTATGTGCCTAGGATTGATGCTGGAACAGTGTGTCTGGTAGAGAGATAGAGAGAGAGAGAGAGAGAGACACAAAGAGAATAAAGATGACCTAATTCTTACATACAAGGTTGTAATGAAAGTGTGTCATGTGGGAAAGTGAGGACTACAATGACCGAAGTCTAATTTGGTGGAATTTGAAATTCAAGTTTCTTTACGCATGAAAAACAGACGTGTTTTATTCATTTAAGAGAATGAAGAATGACTTGAAATGTAACAAAATACGTACGAAGACATGTGATTGGTCACAGATCCCATAAAATGGCAAGCAATAATTTTAAAGACATGTTGAGAAAAAGGACATTTTTGCACCCATCCAATTTTGCAGTGCGTCGTCCATGAGCTTGAACTCTAAAATGACTCTAAAATGGTTTGAGTGACCGAGATGCATTTGATGACGTTCTCAGTGTTGTCCATTTGAGAGCTGATCACACATGTTAATGGCAGGTGTAAATGGGACTTAAGACCCTATTTTGAACAAAATATAGAAATCAAACTGAACTTTCACAGAACCATCAGTTTCCATAAAGTAGACCTTTTTTTTTTTAATTCAAATTTAAATTTCCCGTTTTTTCGGTCATCTGATAATTCCCACCCACGCCATCTGTCCCATATCATAAAACAGTTAACGAACATGCTTCCACCGAGACACGTGAAACCAGCCAAGCGAATCTTTTCCAATCAGCTAGTCAGCATAACACACTTGGAGGAAAGCGCTATCTACCCTCTTCCGCATATATGAGGTTATAGACACCGACGACTGGCCCATGTCATTGTGATTGACAGATGAGAGAGCGTATGCCCCTCCCACCCTGTAAAAGAAGCATGGTTAATTTTGATTCCTTGGCTCCCGGAGGGCCACGAATGACTCGGGGGGGGATGGTAAGGCGGGGGGTTAGTCAGGATTGAAAGTCGTGAGCACCCAACAACAGAGCAAACATTTTTCCATTGCCCCACTCAGGAACCCACAATATAGTGCGTTTTTGTTAGAATTTGTCCTAGTACGTCTGTCGTTTGTCCGTTAATTACCACTCACATGAACATTAAGTAGTTTATCCCAGTTACAAACAACAGTCTAAGAAAATTTTGTTGTTGCATCTTAGTTTAAACAGAGTCTGTATTTTAATGGAGAACCACAAACAAACCAGGAAGAAGATCATGTTCTCCCCGTGTCCGTGTGGTTTTCCTCTGGGTTCTCCATTTTGCTTCCACCTCCCAAACACGCCGGTAGTTCAATCGGTTATGCTAATTTGCCCCTAAGTGTGAATGAGTGTGTGAAAGTGTGTGCGCGCTTGTGCTTAGAATTTCTTGATCATTTGAGAAAATATATTAAACAATTTACATTATATGTCCATGCACACTAAAAAAGGAAAACCAATGTGTTATTAATTGCATTCGTTTAATTAAGACATTGAAGTCAATGAACAAAAACGACACAAAATACATTTGGGCTGTATTCAACAGACCAAAGAAAGTCCAGATGGTCACCTCAAGCTCTGCTAAAACAAAAAAAAAAACAACAACAAAAAAAAAAAACCTGCATTAAAAAAATCCAGGAAAGGGAAAACAAATCACTGAAGGAAGAAAAAAATGATGCATCTATCCTTCCATATGTATGTCATTCTCTTTTTCCTACATTGCCATCAATTTTAACAAGCCAAAAACATACAAGATCAATTTGTCATGTTTCTCATTATGTCATCGTTATAATTTTTTATATTATATTTTATATTTTCTTCTTTATTCAGGCATTTATTTCCTAAAAAAGAGAGAGAGAGAGAGAGAGAGAGAGAGAGAGAGAGAAATAAACGTTCTGCAAATGCAATCTGATGTATCAATTTCATGATATTAATTAAAATGTTTTTTAATTATATTAATTTTTTTTTATAATAATCTTATTATGAGAAATATTACATAAATTGGCCTGAATTGTCCTGAACTCAACAAATGGCTCCTCTGTATTTTACAATGACAAATAGGTGCAGCATAAAAAAGAAACGTTACAAACAAGACAAAAATAAAACAGTATAATTAATACAGCACAGTTTTGGAAAAAGCATTCTCAGTTAAAAAAAAAAACCCAACAACTTCCTGTCCAGTCGAGACACAAAATTGTATGTACAGTGTGAGTGACGTTGGTACACAGTGCACTTTAACACACAGGTGAGTTGGTCAGATTTTTTTTTTTTTTTTTTTTTTTTTGGACTCGCTAATCTTTTCAATTCAGGTTTATTCCGTCTGAAGTCTTTAGAAGGAGGTACAGGGTTATAGGGTCGTGACCAGTTTTTCACTCGTCATCTCTCTCTGTCCGTCTCTCTCATCAGATCGTGATGAAAGTTCCTTGGTCGCTGTTGGCCGAATCGGGTTGCACGCAGCGGCCACGTCTCCGGGTCACCCTTCGTTTGCGGTGGAATTTGGCGTAGCACCGGAGACCTTCGCATGCAAAAAGTGCATCAGATTAAATTTCAAAGAATACAATACCAGCTGCAAAATCCAAAAACGTATATCATCTTTATATCTTCGACTGAATAAATGTCACTAAAATCTATATATCCCAGCAGTTCACATGCCCGAATGTACCAGTATCATCTGCGGTGGGTAAATGTTGATATTCTGAGCGAGGATTCATTCGAACTAATTATTTCGATTTGTTGCTTTCTCATATAAAATCGAATTTTCATATCTGTCATTTTGTTGCTGTTGCTGAAATCACGTCTCGGTGTCAGACACGTGTTAGTGACATTCTCATGTGCGCATAAGAACTTAACAATCTTCCAGGTATCGGTATCGAGTTGAGGTGTAGACATTTATGGATTTAGGATTCTTTCTTGTGCTTCGTACTAAAGACTGGGAAGCTGTACTACTTTAAACTGTGAGTATTGTGAGTATTTTATGAGAAATTTGTGAATTTCTACCATTCTGCTTGTCTTTCCTCCCTAATCATGTTTCATTTTTGAAAGAAATAAACAGCAATGGCCACACCCAGCTCCTGCTTTTTACAGGAAGTTACGTCAATTGGAGTCGACTCTTTTTCGGTTTCCGAATTGCTTGTTTTTTTTCTAAACAGACCAATTTTGCGACAGTTCAATCAGCAAGAAGAGTTTTTGAATAAATAATGATGTGGGGCACATAGGTCAGACAGTTCAGCGCTATATACGGTCCCATCCGAAAGGACTGGAACAGCGAGGTCAACTCTGTTTCTTTTGGGTTTGAGATGAACATGAGACGATAGATAGTAGCTTTCATTTCCTCATATTTACATTTAGATGTGTTAAACACCTTTAGAACATGTCACCTTTTGTTTGAACCAAACATATTGGAATGTGTGACTCGCTCCCCAGGTGTGCCCTGTTTAAAGAAATAATAGCTCTGAATGTCTACTCTTGGTTTGAGCCCTTGGTTTCACCTGTGCAGACTGCTTTCGCTGTTAAAAAGGATAAACCAACATGAAGACCAGAGAGATGCCTATGGGAGAAAAGCATGCCATTTTGAAGCTGTGAAAAGAGGGAAAGTCTATCAGAGCCATTGCACGCACGATGGGCATAGCCGATACAGCAGTTTGGAATTTCAGTTTTTTGGTCGATCTGTCATCTCATATTCATCTTTTGATCTCAAAACCAAACTTCTTCGATGTATAGTGAAAACAATCAAATTGGCCTTGCTGTTCCAATACTTGCGGTGGGGACTGTATTTATCTATAAACATGGCTGAAGGTGATGTTGCTGTTTGGACAGATGAAGAAACTTATGTTATTTTGTTTAATTAGTGAAAGCAATATCAAACATCACGGTTTCCATGGCAGCATTAGGATTAAATTACACTATAAGTGTAACACCGTTGCCAAAAAAAAAAGTCAGCTCATATATTTGTAATATTTAGCTAAACGATCCGGTTCAAAGAGCTGACTCGTTCACGAATGACTCAGCGAACGACTCACCCACCTTCTTCACACATGCAGTCATCGAAGCACTTGTTGTTCAGACCACGGTTATGTGGTTTGCACTCGTGATGTCTGAGGTCACAGCAGGACCCTGAAATGATTCACGAAAGACAGAGACAGCTTCAGAGAACAAGAAAGAAAAAAACGCTTTTTTCTGTTCAGGCTTCTGTGTAATTAATCTTTCTGCTGATCGGTTTATGGGTGCACTGACCAGGCAGGCAGTCGAGGTGATGGTCACATGGTTCAACGTCATCTGTGCTCACGGTCGCGTTGCCACTGCTCACATTCTTGCTGCGCCGCTTGTCTTTGCAGATAAAGATCAACAAACACAGAACAATAAAATGGCATCATGTTCTTACTTCAGCAAGAAGCCTGTGTTCAGATTCACAAATAAATAACGACATTATGAAAGATGAATGTGTGTCTGCTTTCAACCTGCTGATAGTCGTATTGATCTGTAGTAATTAAAATATTTTTATTGATTTTTTTCAAGCAAGCATGGCACTCAGGAAACCGAGAAGATTTGATTATTAAACAGCCCGTCCAGCTATTTTTACATAATTAACTTTACATGATTAGTTATCGCTTCTGTGGTGAACTGAGTATCGACTTCGGCAGTCTTTCTCGCTCACTCAGCCTCTTTTCCCCGTGAGTGTCTGAGGGAGAAACTGTATCTAGCTAGCATTTTTAGCTCTGTACTGTATATCCACCTATTTTAGCGATGTATGGTGAAGAGTTCCCCGATCAGAGTTCTCTGACACCCACGTGGTTCTGATCAGCTGTAAAAAATGAGATATTGGAGCAGTTTAAAGCATTTAAATCCATTTTCAAAGAAGCTTTAAACACAAATTGAAATCCTCTCAGATTAGTTCCTGTTAACTAGTTAGTTAGCATTAGCAGTGAATATAACTATATAAAATCTTCTCAAATCGTACCAGTTTAGCACATCTTACCTACTTGGATCATCAGCAATAAAGCTTATAAACATTTATCTTAATGAAATAAATGTTAAAAATCCTCTCAGAAATCCTGACAGTTTAGCTTAGGTAAACCAGCTGACTAGCTTTGGTCGTAAAGAAAATTCAAAACATTAGTAAATATTATACATATTATATTAGATTAGCCAATATTAGCTATTTGGATCATTTTAATGTTGAAGATTATGAATATTCATGAATACAAATTTTAAATCGTCTCAGAAATCCACTAAAAATCTGTCATGTTAGTGCATGTTAGCTAGCTAGTTTTATATGCAACAATTCTGAACATTTCTGAATATGGCGTCTCAAAAATCATGTCAATCAGCCTGCTAGCTTTAACAGTAAAAAAAAATTAAATAAAAATACCGTCACCGAAAGTAGAAGTCAGGTTAGTGCATATTAGCTAGTTGGATACCTTTTGCAGGGAAGATTATAAACATGTATAAATATGAAATAAAATCCTGTTAGATTGGCTTACGCTAGTTACTTGGTTAATTTTAGCATTGACGATTATTAACATTTACAAACGTGACTAAAACTGCTCTCAGCCGTGGCTCACGTTAGCCAGTTGGCTAGCATTATCAGTGAAGATACAAGGTCTGAAAACAGTGCTGTACCTTTTTTCTTGTTAGATGGCCAGCTGTCCTCAGGCCTCATGTCCTCATAGTCTGTCCAGTCAAAAAGCGCCATGTCCAAAGTAGGCAACACCTCACCTTGAGCTTTTCCTCGACCTGCCTTCTATGTGCAAACACACACACACACACACACACACACACACACACACACACACACACACACACACACATTTTTATTAATATTGTTTATTAATAATGCTTTAGTGTTTTTATAGTGTTCTTATTTAACACACAAAAAAATCCTGATATAGTGAAATTTTATATAAGGATATGTTTAATCAATATTTATAGAAGGAGCCTTCAGGGCCGACTCACACACCACCCCATTGTTGATAATTTTCTTATAACAGCCCATCCACAGTGTTTTAATCTTTACACGATGGTAAGATAAACAGCAAGCATCAAATCTTTCCGTTTCATAATATATCATTGAGATGCAGTAGGAATCAAGCTTCCTCTCTCAGTGTTAAATGAACATGTTCATTTTTATTCCTGAGAGGCAAAACTCGATTTGTTACAGGGTTGTGAAGCTTCTTTTTAAGTGTCAGAGGTGCCACAGCTGTTTACAGCTCTCTCTCAAAATAAATCTGTGTATGCACCATAAAAAACTGTTGTTTAAAAGCACAAAATAAAAATCTGAAAGCGCTTTGCGAGTCACAGCCTCAGGATTTTTAATGGCTTCCTGCTTTATAACACGTGAGTTCGATTGCAGAGACTGTTTATGTCTTTTCCTTTAATTTAGTTCGCTCTCTGTCTCTCTCTCACTCACACACACACTTTTTTTTATCAATATGTTTCTTGAAATCCTCCCAATAATCTGATCAGGTTATCTTATGCTAGCTAGTTGGTTAACATTAGCAGTAATGATTATGAACATTTCAATATTGAGTTAAAAAATGCTCTCAGTAATCCTGTCACATTAGCTCCCACTAGCTAGCTGGCTAGTTTCAGCAGTGAATATTTTGAAACGAAACATTCTCACAGAAATCCTAGTACATTCGCTCATGTTAACGAACTGGGCAATTTAAATTTAGACTAAAACTACAATTTAATTTAAACACTATAGATTATTATAACATTGAGGAATATGACAGAAATTTTATCACGCTAACTGGCTCGTTTTAGAAAAAAACAAATGTGAGCACTTAGAAACAGTCCGAAATGCTGTCAGGTGGCTCATGGTTGCTAGCTGGCTAATTCTGGCAGTCAAAATGAATGAAAATTTCTCACAGAAATTCTGTCAGGTTAAATCGCATTAGCTAGCTGACTATTTTGAACAGTGGAGATTCCGAATATTTTTAAATTTGATTAAAAATTCCCCTCATAAATGCAGTCAGGTTAGCTCTCTACCTAGTTTTAGCAGTGAAGATAATAAACATTTATAAATGAGTTTGAAATCCTCTCAGGAATCCTGCCATTTTAGCTCATCTCAGCTAGCCGTCTACCCAAAATCTGGTGTGCAAAATGCTTTCCTACTTGTACATTACAATATATGGACTCAAAGTCATGTCTGCATTCCCATTTATGGTCTTAAAGCCACACTCACTCTGCTGCTCTTATTTTCATATACTGACTCAAAGATATGCCCTCATTTCTTTAAATATACACAATCGCGGTCTGCAGTTTCACCTCCTAAGCTATAACAAATGTTTTCTCAGAGTAGACCAAACCAGTAATCAGTTGTTGTGGTACAAATGTCAGTTCATGACAATTTCCAATTTCGGATCGCTGCCTTAAAATAAAAAACATGTGATATTTAAATAATTAACTTCTCTTGGATGCTGGTTGTGATTACATAGCTGGTGTTTGGGTTGATAGCTTTGTCAATACGTTCTCTGTACTTCTTATAAAACGGTCTCGGGGCAGGGGCTAAACATGAGTTCAGTTTCTCACTAAATAAAACAGTTATTTTTGGCCATTTATGATCAGGACAATTTATTATTCTACATTCTATAGTGTACAACTACATGTTCAGGGAGACTTTAACGCCACTAGCATTCAAGATAAATTTAATTAATTACAGGGAGCTGTGTTGCTCTGGGCTCTTAATCTATATGGCAGCACCAATCGAAGCCAAATTAAGACTGCAAATTCGAGGCACTGAACTCTTATCTATACGAACATATCAGTGCCCCAGGGACTGGTGTTTTATCGTAACTCTCTAAGAGCTCATGCTTGCTTGTACACAGCATGTTAAACAGAAACCAGCAGGGCTTAATGGTTCTTCAGAACAGCCTTCAGCTTTAAAACAGTTCTTCTGTGCTTGGGTATTGAGCTATGAACAGGTCTCTCTGTTTTGTTTTGTTTTTTTGTATCCACATGCAATATTTTCCAATGAATTTAGTTTCCAAAGTAATAAGCCATTTGAAAAAATTTCTTTTTTTCATGTTTCGTTTTTATTTTATTTATTTATTTTATTGCCAAAACAAACAGATCCAATTGATCATAATTGCACCATTTAGGCTACTCAGTCAGGCTAAACATCAGGGGGAAAAAGCCAATTTCTGAATGAGAAAAAGATGACAGGAATATGAAAATATGCTCTAGCATCAAGTTAGCATCTTAGAGGACGCCAACTGACAGGATTTCTGAGAGGAGTTTTAGTCATATTAACAAATGTTGTTTTTTTTTTTTTTGTAACTTCACTTCTAAAACTAGTCATCTATCTAAACCAATCTATACTGACAAAATTTTTTTTTTATATATCCATAAATTTAAAATCCTCACTGGGAAAATGAGCTAACATGACAGAATTTCTGAGAGGATTTTAAAGTCCTAATCATAAATATTTCCAATCTCCACTACTAAAGAATAGTCAGCTAGCTAACATTAGCTAACCTGACAAGACTTCTGATAGGATTTTAGGTCACATTCACAAATGTTTTCAAGGTAGATAACGTGAGCTAACGTGACAGGATTTTTATTTCATATTCATAAATGTTAATAAGCCTCACTGGTAGTACTAGCCAGCTAGCTAACGTGAACTAACCTGACAGTATGAAAGTAATAAAATAAATGGAAAACACATTCACAGAAAAATAAAAGCAGCAGAAACAAGGCTAATGTGAATACATAGCAATGGGCATTTAGCTACTTCAGAAATTAGACAAACATTTCAAACTATTTTTTCAGAATTAAAATGATGCAAATGCAAGTTTTTCTAAGCGATCTTATTGGTAAAATGTAATTTGCCTTCTTACTGCATGTAGCTTGTCCTGTCTGTCTCCTAGCTTGCTAGCATATCAGTTAACATGTGGACATGTTGGAGGAGAAAACTTACTCTTGAATAAAAAATAAAAAAAGCTATGAAAAGACAAACTGCAATGAGGTGAAAGGTTGCCCTGAGACATTACCCATCAGATGTGGGGAGTTAAATGTGAGGAAAGTAAGACAGTAATATATCATTTAAAAAAATACATATTCTTTTTCTCTCTCTGGTTGCAGTAATGAGTTTGTTTGTCCTCACTCTAGTGTTGCGTGTAGAAAGGAAGCAAAACGTGCCATGGTAACCAAACATGAGCTTGATTTTGGATACACAAATGACAACAAGCTTAATTGTGGAAAGCGACAGGAAGCACACGCTTGACAACAAGCCAGTGGAGGAGAAAAGAGAACAGATGGCTATGAGGAGGAGGAGGGTGGACGAACAAGCAAGCGAGCAAGCGACACCTCTCTCCCCAGCACTGGTGCTGTTTGGCGCTCCCCTTCCCCCTGCCTCCATCCCAGCATGCACTGAGCACATTTGGCTCATGTTATGAGCAGCAGGTGAGGGTCCCACATGCAGTAATAAAGAAGCAGAGGTGCTGCGCCACAGCCAATAAATCTACACAAGCAGGTCACGTGTGGTGCACCTGTAGTGATGAATAGTTATAGAACACTCAGGAACTACTGTGCTATTTTTTTTTCAGCTAATGTGTTTTCCACATAGTTTTGGAACATTTTTTCATAAAATCCATCCATCCATCCATTTTCCATACCGCATATCCTACACAGGGTCATGGGGAGCCTTGAGTCTATCCCAGCGAACTTGGGGCACAAGGCGGGGAACACCCTGGATAGGGTGCTAACCCTTCGGAGGGCACAATCACACATCCATTCACTACGGACAATTCAGAGATGCCAATCAACCTACAACGCATGTCTTTGGACTGGGGAGGAAACTGGAGTACCCTATGCAGTATCATATTTTCTTCTTCTGTTTTTTAGCTGGTACTCAGCATGGTGGCCATCATTTTATCCATATGTTTCAATACATGACCAACAAAACCATTCTGAGCTCTTCGTTTTAACACAATGAGCATTACAAACAAAAGCAATGGCAAGGAAGGTAAAAAAAAACTGCTCCATTCTGTACATGTTTGATAGCACAGAAAACCAAAACATTTTAAAAGAACCCCTTGAAATGGACAAATCTGTTTTTCTCGACACACACATTTCACTATTTTCTGTCCTTCTCTATTCAACAAATAACAGCACCATTGAAAGACACACTTCATGCGGAAACACAGACCTCAGTAGCGTAACAATGAGCCAGGATAAATCCCTTCTAAAGCTCAACGTCCCATTGAAGGGAAAACCTTTCGAGGGCAGTTCGGCCGAATTGATACCTGAGGTTTGGTGGAGGTCGGGGTTCGAGTTGGTGGATGCTCGGTCATTGCTGTGGCTACCGGGATGCGAGAGGCGGGGCCTTCTGCGAGTGAAGCAGCTTCGCGATTGGGCAAGCGGGCATAAGCTTCGTCAATATCTCTCATCAGAGAACCAAATCCTGTGCTGGGGTCATGGAAGAACCCTGAAAAAGGGACGGAATTATCAATGCACAGCATGCACGATTGTGCTTAGTCAATAAATGGAATAAACTGGATTTAGGTCCATGTTACATTCAAGTATCATCTATCACAGAGACACCTAATGATGTCACTGGGTCATTTAAATGTAATTTAATGTCATTTTGTCATCCATGGGTTTCATATTTGTTATATTAATCTTAATAATAAATTGGAGTCAGGAGTTTATATATTAAAGTAATACACAGATTTAACCTTCACCTGTGCTTATTTCCACCACTGGTCTTAGCTTAGCAGTGGGTTATGACCCCTACTACAAATTCATTAATATCTATGCATTCCTCAGTCACTACACAAGATGAATCAGTATACACCTTGGCCTTGTGCTTTGTCCTTGCGTCCGTGTCTCTTGCCCTCCACTTGCCCATTTTTCCTGCCTTTGCGCTGGAACTCTCCTCCTTCATGCTGCTTGTGCCCTCTCGTGTGCCTTATGCCTCTTTCTCTACCCCAATCTCCTGGTCCCATTTCCAGCCGGACTGGGCTCAGACCCTCCAGACCCACTCCATCATCTTCGGGCTGCAAAGATTTGTGGGAAAACAGGCCTCGTGAACCCTGCCTCCTCCAACTGCCTCCATGAAACGACGCCACCTCAGGATCCTGTACGTTTTTGCCGCCAGGATTCTTGGCGGTTTGTGAGGGAAGGATGAGGGCTGCGAGGAGGAAGGTGAAGGGTATGCACCATTTCAGGGACTTCATTTTCACTCACAGCGCCTCCTGCTGGTCAGAGACACATATAGGATGTTAATAAGGAGGTAAACCGGCGCAAACACATGGCATGGTCTATCAGCATAAAATGAAAAGCTAAATGGTGGATATGGAGGAATTTAGGAGCATGAGTGTACCCAGAACATTACAAACATGGATTTGGATTGAGAGAATTGCCATACCCAGTCTTAGACGTCCACATTTTTAAGAAATTATCAAATTGATATTGATAAACTGATATTCATCTTTATCAACAATTGTAGAGTGTAGAGTGACACCGAAATTTGTTGTTTTAACTTTAGGAAGCTATTTGTTATTTACCTAGCAAGATTTTCACCCAAAAAATGATCAAATAAAATAAAAATAAAAATGATCCAGAAATCAATCTAAGACAAAACAACTTTACAAAATTCTTACCTTAGCAACCATCAAAACTTGTCTTGTGCCTTTTAAACCTTTTAGCTAGCTAACTAACAAGTTAGCATATTCATGTATTAGCGTAATTAACTGACCCATTTCACAAGACAGAGAAGAATATGAAATCTAAAACTAAGTTTAGCCTGACAGTCATTAAAACCAGAGATTTTATGCAGAAACAGCTGTCACAGAATTTAGTGAACAAATTTATTTGCTAATTAATGGGACACAGCACATTTTTACTGGTTAACATCCATGTTATCACACATGGTTTTTGAAGGATCATCCGATATTGACATATTTCTTTCGCCATTTCTGAACATAGTGTATAACAACTGTATAAAATAAAGGAGGCACTCAACTAATGCCTAGAACCAACGCACAGACTGTATATACAGTCTTCATACATCAAGTACACATCTCCGCTCTCATCCTTTACACGCTGCTCCGTAAGATCCCCCACGTTCCTGCCTCTCGTTCCTACGGCTTTCCAGACTTCCAAAAAAAAGTCCTGCTACTGTGGTAATATAATGACTCGCTGGGAGCCGTAGTGGAGAATATTTCTGAAAAACCCCACAGGAGGTGATGCAATGGAAATGGGTGCTATTCACAGAGCGATTTCATTCTCGCACCATTATTGGCTTTTAATTGGTATTGCGATGCTGTCGTTCAGATTCGCCTCGGAATACACGAACGAGCGATGTTATTGAAGGGAATTTTAAGATGTGAAATTGAACAGCGGTGTAGACATAGATATATATATCCTAGCCAGTTTACAAATTCAAAATTCATCCCAGATACCGTGTATTGTCCTATAAATTCTTCTGCCAACAGGGGCAAAAAAATATCCATCATTTTATCAGCTCGTTGCTTCGGCCACTGTGTTGCAGGGAGGCAGCCGGGCCACGTACAGGAAATCAATAGCCGTGGTGTATTGAGTTGCTGCTGGGCTGCGGGTCGATAGATAGACTAGCTTTTTCTCCATTGCGCACACACACACACACACATTCATCTACCCTGTTTGGAGGGATGTGTATAGAGGACAGGTATCCCAGGGGTGTCTTTCAAGGGCTATTTAAGAACTCATCGGTACTCAGCAAAGAGCAGGAAATTGCATATGAGAAAGTGAATATGAATGGTGCCAGGGGAAATTTTGCAGTGCGGTTGCCGGAGTTTCTTTTGGGAATACAAGCCGAGTGTCCATGCTTGTCTTCTACCAGCTGCGCACTTTTTCAGAACTACAGAACAAAAAGGAAACACCCATGATTTTCAGCTCAAATGGCAAAATCAATAGCAGGACAAAGACCTACAATGAACAGCGGAAGTAATTATACAATAACTTTTTTTTATGAAACTTTGTATAAAAGGATCGTCAGTTCAAAATATTTGTATTATCATACTTGTATTATTCCTGATATTCCCAGGAAACTCCACAGCTCCAGAAAAATGCTTATTATATTACACAGTTTGACAATCATTCATTTTTCAGTAAGCATTTTATCCTAGACAGGGTCTCGGTCGATCCGGAGTCTATCCCTGGAACACAGCCTGGATGGGGCTCCAGTCAATCACATACACATATTAACACACTTATCCACACTTAGGGGGAATTTAGAGTCTCTGATACATCTCCTGGCATGTTTTTGGGAGGTGGGAGGAAACCGGAAAACCTGAAGGAAATGTAAAAAACGGTAGACTAAATGGCTACGCTATAAGGTGTGAAGGAGTGTCTGAATGGTGCTCTACGACACCCTAGCGTCCCATCCAGGGTGCCTTTTTCGCAGTGTTCCCAGGCTCAAAGACAGGCTCGGGATCCCGTGTGACCATGACAACAATAAAGCACTTAAATAAATGAATGAAAAAAAATGTAACTATTATATATTTACATGATTTTTTTTTTTTTGGCGAAACCATTTGAAGGGTGCCAATAATTCCGGAGTTGACTATACATGAATATCCTGTTTGGACTCATGTAGTAGTAGTAGTAATAGTAATAATCCTCTAAAATGATGCTTTATCATTGCTACTGGATGAAGTTCCTAAATAAGTACATCAGGACACCTGTTTAAACTGATACTTGTAAAGAATTCTGTAATTTTTTGGGTGAATTTTTTCCCCCATAAACATTACTTGCTTGTAGACTCTATGTTTTGGACCCTACTATATGTTTCATTCATAATTTAACTACCGCTAGTGCACAAATGAACCAAGCAGCTGCGATATATAGTGGGTTTTTTTTGTTTTTTTTTACACCTGCTGCAGTTATACAACAAAAGAGAAGGAGCTTGAGGTCTAGTATATTTTTATTATACACATCTGTCAATGGGAAAAGCTCCCTGAAAAACCAAAAGGTGTTTTGTGTGTGTGTGTGTGTGTGTGTGTGTGTGTGTGTGTGTGTGTGTGTGTGTGTGTGTGTGTGTTATTTTGGCTCGCAGCATATAGGGAACAAAAATCCCATCTATTCTTTGCTGACACACTTCGACCAGATTGTAAAGCTCAGCAGGCAGCAGCAGATTTCATGCGTTATTCAACAAAGCACGATCACAATGGGGAGGTTTGATGGAAATTCTGCAAAGTAAAAGTAAAAAAAACAAACAAACAAACAAAAAAACAACACAGAACCACAAAGTGAATCTAGTGTGAAAAATAAATAATATATGACCATATACAGCATGCATGGGTTGTGTTAGGATTCAATGCTGTATCAGCTGGTGGGAAAGATTCATATGACAACAAAGCGCAGGAAAGATGTGAGGCGCATGAACTCAGTGATGTCTCGTGCATGAGGATCAAAAAGTGAGCCAAGGCGCTTCAACACACGCTGAGAATGTCACACAGCATGGTGGCTCGGCATCTGCTGCAGTACATTGAGCCTTCCGTTAAAAAGAACCTGACACTAGGACAGAAAGTACCAAGATGATTATGACTGAGGTTTTTTCCAAACACACATACACACACAAACACAAAAAAAAAATCCAGAAACTGCATCAAAGTATACTAACCAGCAACCAATAATCTTCTAACACTACACTGTTCCATCTAGCACCTCAAAGGGTTCTTCGCTTGGGGAACCTCCAAAGGCGAGGGTTTCACTTACAATATCACAAGTGAATCCATTAA
The DNA here is from genome assembly GCF_001660625.3 of Ictalurus punctatus. Lineage (NCBI taxonomy): Eukaryota > Metazoa > Chordata > Actinopteri > Siluriformes > Ictaluridae > Ictalurus > Ictalurus punctatus. The sequence goes on from NC_030436.2 coordinate 8,760,315, forward strand.
GATACACTCATCAGAAAAAAGGGATCCTCACTGGTTCTTTGGATATTGAACAATTACAGATTCATGGGATCCTTAAGAGGTTCTTTGTATATTAAAGGGTTCAACCAAAGAATGCTCAAAGGTTTTAGAGTTGACCATTACATGTTGAAATATCCTTCCAGGCTTGGTAAGAATGGACTCCTTAAGGGTTCTTTGTATAGTTAAGGGTGCTTAGCATTCTAAAATGGTTCTAGTTTGGAATTTTTTGGATAAGTAAACACTCCAGGAGCAGGGTCTACAACCTCAAAGGGTTCCCTCAGAGGGATGACCAGAATTGTCGCCCCCCCCCCCCCCCAAACCTTAAAGGTTTCTTTAGTTTGTCAAGCTGGAGGAGATTCAACCCGAAAGAACCACCCCCCCCCCCCCCCCCCCCACTAATGTGATTTACATATTGAACTATCTCTGGAGTAAAAAGTATTCCTTGATGGATGATTGTTTAGATGAGGGTTCTTAGCGTACTAAAAAGGTTTCGGGCCCCTTTCTGATCAGTATACAATCTCTCGTATGGTTCTATGTAGGTATGTGTGTAGCAATGTAGTGTACTTTAGGTGAAAAGTGAGATCATTCATCACCCTGATGATATGATGTCGAACATCTTGGAAAGGAGCTTCCTTGGATTTTATCCTGGACGCATTAGAACTGAGGGTTCCTAAAGAATATTTGGACTTTCATACTATTTTGTGATATAAGAGTCTTGTAATTTTTCTATTTAATCTCACAGCTCAGATGCTTGAGGAGAGCCTTATTCTTTTTCCTAGTATGACTGTACTAGAACACCCCTTCCCAATTCCTACATAATTTCAAAGCACTCAGTGGAGAGCAAATTTCAGAGTCTCCTTCTCAGAGAGAAAAAGAGACAACATGCTTTGGCAGAGGCCCAATTTCACAGTCAACAGATCGGCTACACCGAGTGGACAAGCATGACAAATGCACTGAGGGCCCACCACAAAGGCGGGACACACAAAGCTGAGACAAAAGTGCTGATAGAGTTAGGAAAGATATGATTTGTATCAAGTGTGTCAGTGGAACATTCACAGGGTTCTGACTGAAGCTCTTTAAATAATAATAAAAAAAATGTACTTGAGGTTGAGTTTCCCAAAGCATTGCAGCACACAAATAATAGCTAAATGATAGAGTGAGCATCACATTGAACTCTCTCTCTCTCTCAATAAATTATTTTATTAAGATGCCTTTTTATTACCACAAATCCCCATAAATATATCGCCATAAATGTATAAAATATATAGAATTATTTTTTTTCCCCATGGTGTAAGATTTTCTTCACTGGTTCTCTGGATACGCATTGATTATAGAGTTCTAAGAAAGAGGGTTCTTCTAGGGTTCCTTAAGGGGTTTATTGTTAAAGCTCTTAGCTTTCTAAAAGAGTTGTAGTTCAAGACTAGGGTTCCTCTTAGCACCTTCCCCCCACAGCATCAACCAATGATACCTTAAAGTTCTCTACATTTTACAGAACTTATTAAGAATGCACATGGGATCCTCTCTAAAAGAGAAATCATTTATTGTAAGGCTCTACATGGAGTTTTGAATGGTTCCTCCATTGGAACCCACCAATTGGGGTTGGTGAATAGAACCAGAAAACACTGCAGTGCAACAAAAAAAAGGCTACAGCTAGAACCCTTATATTTTTTTCCGGTTTGTCAATCTATAGGAGCTAGAAAGATTCAAACTAGAACCAATTTAAAAAGCTAGAACCATGAACCATTCAAAGATGCCAGAAAGATCCCTTTGTAAGAGTGTTGTAATGTTATTTAGATATTTGTAGTCAAAAAAGATTCCTTTTCTTCTAAAAGGTACCTAGTTTCCTAAAGGGTTCTAGCTTGGATTCCTTAAATTCCTTAAGTGGTTAAATTAAATTCCTTAAGTGGTTCTTTGGAAAATTCTTCTTCATGTCATAAAGAGGTTCTAACCTCTTTAAAAAACCCTCCAGGAATCTTTAAGGGTTCTCACAGAAGGTCTTAAGTGTGTACATGTTTAGTACACTTTAGGTCAAAATTGAGGTCATTACTTGGAACCTTTCTAATTAGGAAACACCGTTGTTAGATTCTACCTAGCGTTTCTAGCAGTCTTCAGGATTTTCATATAACAGCTTCTTTTTTGTTGAAATTCACTTCAAATTGAGATGCTGTTGAGGTTATGCATGAAAAATGTCTTGCAAATCCTTCTGGATTGATTAAAATCACGTTCTGCAAACGCTTAGATTAAATCATTCAAACAAGCAGAAAGGTTATTAGACTCATGAGAAAATAGAGCTGTCGTGTCTCCACGGACTATAATCGGGAATTTCACACCACTTGCTTCAACTTTTGCCAGCTCCGAACGTGTCGAAAGACTCGACGCCCACTGGGAACAGCTTAGGTGTCAAAATTGCCATAAGGAGCCAATCTGCTGCCAAGACGATCAGGAAGTGAGACTAGACGAGGAGTGAGAAAACGACAGAGACAGAAAGAGATGGAAAGAAAGAGGCAGGATATTTGTTACAACAGATGTAAAGCGAGATCAAACGACACCGTGTCACAGCCGCCTGATGGGATCCCACAATCAGACAGAACGCTAGCGGAGTGCGGCGCACACTAACAGCAGGGGAACACACACACACACACACACACACACACAAGTTTTGCTAATCACCACAGCCAGAAAGAGGCCAGAGCCAACATTATAAACCTATTTATTTATCCTTTATCCTGGACAGGATTGTTGTGGAAGTGCAGCCTATCCCAGGAATACCAGGCATACCAGAGTCAGGAACACATCCTGGACGGGACACAAGACAGCTAGGGCCAATTTACAGTAAACAAGCAATCTATCAGCTTATTTGTGAGAGGTAGGAGAAAACTGGAGAATCCTGTGGAAACCTGGTGCAGGAAAAAGCACATAAACTCCACACAGAGAGTAACCAAAGCTCAGGATTGAACCAGAGAACCATGTACACTAGGTAGCTTTAAATTAGCAGCAAATGAAGTGAGTGAAGTCACCTTAACTGTAGCATGTGACAACGGATCGTCCAATTTCATTCATGGTTAGAGAAAGTGTTATTGAATGAACCAAAACAGTTCAATTCAAGTTGACTAAAGTTGATTTTACACCAAGCTTTCGTAACTTGTTAGTTTGGTTTACCAAACCACTGAACCCAAGACCATTAAAAGGAGGCATCTCTGTCCCCATGTGAGTAAACCGAAACATGGTTCACTGAATTACTGGTCCTCTGTAAAAATTCAACACACAATTGCTCATTTTAACCTACAGTATGAACTTTTTTCTGTGAAGGGCTGTTGAACATTCCACACGGGTCAGAGGAGGCATCAATAACCACAAACGAGGGACATGCTACAAGGGAGATATCACTTCTCTCAGACTATTAAGGCACCAAATCAAAATCAGGGGCAGGTCAGCAAGCTTTGTAAAAATGGATGGCCACCTCACAGCTCCGAGGTCCATCGCTTTGAGCCTGAGCTCAGGTGTTATGTTTAACACATTCTTACAGTGTCTACATAGGTTTCTTAAGGGTTCTCCAGTTTCTTCCAACCTCCCAAAAACAATGTCAGTAGGTGGAATAGCGATGATAAATTTCCTTTAGTGTGTGTGCATCCAGGATGTATTTCCGCCTCATGGCCAGTGTGTCTGGGATAGGCTCCGGATCTGCCATAAGCCTGACCAGGATAATGTGCTTACTGAAGATGAATGAATGATGAAATGGTCAATAAAATGATCAATAAAAATGAGACGGTTTACACTATGGTTCTTATAACAATCAACTTTGGGCACTTGTGTCCAATCGACCATTTCTGACCTTTTCTTCTCGGATTTTTTTTGACATTTCATCACTGACTGGTTTTCATCTTCAACAAAAGGAACACTCAAGACTACGTTGTTGAATGATCTGAAGGAAAAGCCACATCGTGACTCTTTGAGAATACACAAGCACGGTAATTTTGTCACTTTATTAGCCGAGAAATGCTGCTATGTGGGACGGCCTATATAAAACACTGGCAATACACGCAAGAGACGGATGAACATGGACACCCCATGCAACCCCCTGATGTCCCACCATTTGTCTTGGCCAAGATTTTCACAAAGCCACAGCTTTTAGTGGCAGAGGTTTTCTTGTGTTTCAATTCCTAACATCTCTAAGCTGGAAAATTTCTCCTACACCGCTTTTAGTGTGCATGAACAATAAAAACACGCGCTCTGAAGAGAGCATCCAGAGCCTCTGTGGTCATGGTGAAATTTCCCAAGCAAAGTTCCCGGAAATCTGAAGCGGGAACAATTGACCTCGTTGGTGAGGTCAGTAGAGACGGCAGCGCTGTAAATGTTTGAGTCCATATTGGAAGACTCTTTCGCATCAAATCCAGATCCAGATATCTACAGATAACATACCACATTTGCTACATTTGCACACCGCATAAACGTTATCCTCTTTAAATGGAGGAAATTTCAATTACATGAACATCTCTGCTTCAGCGATATAAGCAAAATGTCTGTCAGAAAAAAATTCTACTTTTATACCTTGCTTTTTTGTTTTTGTTTGACATTGAAATTAGACATTGTTGGAATCGTATTTTGCAGTGTTTTGGTTTGTACAGCATTGGAGCAAGATAAACACGTCATGTGTGAAAATAGGAAGTCAAAACGTTTCCAAAAAATAGTGGGCAGCTAGTTTTTGGTGAACTCCAGCCAAATATTGCTCATCAACAAGGCCATAAATAACTATTCAATCGAATAAATTAATGCAATACGGCTATATATATATATATATATATATATATATATATATATATACATATATATATATATATCTACAAATATGAAATAAGAACAAAAATACAGTCAACTAAAACATGGTGTATTATATATTATCTACATACTAGACAGATAGATAGAAATGTGAATTATACACTAGTTATGAATCTCAAAAGGAAGACGTTAAGATAATGCAAATAGTTATTACAGAATTGTAACATTATACATTCCTATCCCTACATTTGTTTGTAGACAGTAGAATAAATTTAGAAATAAATGGTTTTTTTTTCTATTTACAGTTTTATCATGATAATTCTTACTGTCCTGCCTTAACTTGATATATATATTTAGTAACCAGGTCAAAGAAAATAATAAAGAGTTGTTTGATGGTTTTTAAAGGTTTGTTGGATAATTAGAGGTTAACCCTTTTGGAAAAATTAAATCCATCTCACGTGTGATCACTTTTTCCCAGAGCGATTATGTGAGTAATACGTGAAAAACATCAACGTGTACAGTATTTCAATATGTTAAACCCGGAAATAAATTATTTGTGTGAAAAAATAAATAAACACAAACCTTACATGTCAAGAAAGAGCCCACATGTGGATCACGTAACATTTCATTTTCCAAAAAAAAAAAAAAAGGCTTCCTGATTGGAGAACACTGTTGTAGGGTTCTACACAGAACCTTTAAGGGCTCCACTTGAGGCACAACCACAGAACTCTTAAGGGTTACTTGTGTTAAATATTAGAATAACAATTACAATTGAACAGTGATAGATAGATAGATAGATAGATAGATAGATCAAAAAATGGGAGACACTTTGGGATCTCAGGAGGGAGAGGGAGGGAGAGAGAAAGAGAGAGAGAAAAAGATAGATAGATAGATAGACAGATAGATAGATACTCTAAAAAATGAGAGCGTGACTTTGGGATCTCAGGAAATAAATAAATAAATAAATAGATAGATAGATAGATGGATAAATGTATGGATGGACAGATAAATACATAATTAAATAGATAGTTAAATCAAACAACAAACAAATAAATAAAAGTGTATAAGATATAATTCATAAATAAATGATTACTGGTGTCATTTATTTTCTTTACATATTTAAATATAAAAACAGTCCCGTATTTAAAGCTCAACTTTACCACAGTGAATTAACGGAATTACTGAAATTTGCCGCTAATTAAAGCAATCCTAAAAGTTTTGTCACTCATCCTGACAAGCCCCAAGCAGACAAAAGGACACCAGAGCGTGCGCATGCAGGTATTAAGAGTAACCTGCAAGCGCGAGCGCGTCCGGTTCGAAACATTTACCCGGTTCGATCTAACGGAACCTCCACACAGCGCAAAGATGGGATTATAAACGCATCTCACCCGCGTTCCGTTAACGGAGATGAGGAAAAGTCCCCGGAGTCGCGGCTCATAAAGAGAGGAAGATGAAGAAGGAAGAGGAGACGGAGGAAGAGAGAGAGAGCGCGCGCTAACACCGACACACAGCTGCAAGTGCTAGGAGCCCGAGCTGGACGCGCGTGCACCAGTGCATGTAAGGGGGTGCGCAGGCGCGCGCGCGAAGACTGATGTCAGCGTCGCGGTAGCCTAGCAATCAGGGGACCCGCGTCCTACATAGCATACATCAACGCATTCGAGTGCAAAAGTATGAACACCTTTCATGAAAATGTGCACAAACAAGTATATTAAACACACGCACACACACACACACACACACACACACACACACACGCATATATAAAACATAAACACACTGGGACGCTGATGTTTCATTTTTAAAAACAACACATTCCCTCCAAAGTTCTTTTAAAAGTTTTGGCACCCACAGTGAGAATAAGACCACCTCCTGTAACCTTTCTTCTACATGAGCTTGGGGTATAAAGGTTAGATTTTTCTGTCCATTAGCATGTTTTTTATTTTATTTTATTTTATTTTATTTTATTTTAGGTTTTGCTATCACCGTTACTGTATTTGTAGCTGTCTGATGAGTTTCACATCAACACATGATGTAATTTTCCACCAGTGCACTTGAGACCGTGAAAAGAAGAAGAAAAAAAATGGCCACTTCCATGTTTGTCTTTTGTTAACAACCAGCTAGCTGGCTAACTGTGATGAATGATGTATATTTTCCTCCTCAAAACAGCAGTGAATTTGATAGATTTAACCAGTGAATATGACTGTATGTTGATTTATATTGTATAAATTCATTTGAAAGTAAAGAAGTGTTGCTGTGTTTTCGGTGGCTGCTGTGAGTAGCTACGTTGAGCTGACGTCACACGTTGAGAAGACCACTGACCCACTGACATCACTATGCTTTTCCAGGTATTTACAGCAGCCTCTTTCAGTTGTTGTTTGTTTCAGGGGGTTTCTCTTTTCAGTTTCCTCTTCAGGAGGTGAAATGCTACTCAGTTGGGTTAACGTCTGGTGATTAACTTGGCCACTCTAAAACCTTCCACTTTTTCAAATCCTGTGTGTGTTGGATCATTGTATCGCTGCATGATGAAGTTCCTTGCAGTTAGATTGGATGCATTTCTCTGTAAATTGGCAGACAAAATGTTCCTGTAAACTTCTGAATTAATTCTGCTGCTACCATCATGAGTTCCATCATCAATAAAGATTAGTGAGAATATTCCAGAAACAGTCATGCAAGCCCAAGCCATGACAGTACCTCCACCATGTTTCACAGATGAGCTTGTATGTTTTGGATCATGAGCAGATACTTTCTTTCTCCACTCTTAGAACTTTCCATCACTTTGGTAGAGGTTAATCTCGGTTCCAGAACTCATCTTTGTATTCCATTGCAAATTCCAATCTGACTTTCTGATTCTTACTGCTGATGAATGGTTTGCATCTTGTGGTATGGCCTCTATATTTCCTGTCTTGAAGTCTTCTTCAAACGGTGGATTGTGATACCTTCACCCCTGCCCTGTGGAGGTTGTTGGTGATGTCACCGACTATATGTACATGTGATAAATAAAGACTCTATATTATTTTTGTGTTTTTCTTCACAGCTCTCACAATGTTCCTGTCATCAGCTGCTGTTGTTTTCCTTAGCCGACCTGTTCCATGTCTGGTTGCTCAGTACACCAGGTGTTTCTTTCTTTTTCAAGACATTCCAAATTGTCGTATGGGCTATGCTTGTGCAAGGCCTCTGATAGATTTTCGCTCTTTTTCTCAGCTTCAAAATGGCTTGCTTTTCTCTCATAAGCAGCTCTCTGATCTCCAGAGATTAAACAATTAATTTACCAGGGCATACCTGGGCACCAAAAATACCCAAAAATACCCTGTCAAGGGGTTGACAGCTCAAATCTAGAACACAAGCGTTTTTTGTTTTCAAACCCTACAACAGAAATTGTTATCTATATAAAGAATCCCTTGAACAACCCCTTTTCTTTCTCTGTAGGCTCCTCTCATTGCACAATAAGACTCACCCCCATTTTATCATCACATCGTACTAAGTTGCCAGAAACTTTGTCGAAGAAATAAAAGCAGTGAGCGGAGGGGAGCAGCAGGGGTTCTGCGAGAACTCCGGAGATCAGCAGGGTTTGTTACGGACCCCCTGCCTGCAACCCTGCTTTTTCAGCAACACACAAAGTAGCACACACGCACAACGAGCTCATCTCTGAACTGCTGAGCTACTGGGCTGCTCTCTCTCTCTCTCTCACTCTCTCTCTCTCTCTCTCACACACACACACACACACATTGAAATGGAAAAAAGTCTTGGCAGTTACACCAAACCTCTACAAAGGCTTTCCTCTTAGTGTTAAATTTATAATGCTGATTATAATAATATAATAAGTCCTATATTCCTTAAGGCTCAAATAATAGAGTGCTTGAATAAGCTACTATGTCCTGAAGTTATTACAGATGAAAAATTCTAATCATTTTGAAATTGTTTTAAATGTGCGTGAACGAAACCTTGAGCTGTTCAATTATCCACGAACGTGTCATTTCAAGCCATAAAAAAGTAACATTTACAATTTTGAATGCCTTGTATACCTTTACCCTCATTAAAACATGCCAGAACCTATGAATATGCATGAATACGCAAATTTGAAACACCCCCACATCATCCTAGCATCCCAAAACATCCTAATATAACTAACTTTTTGCTAGATGGCAAGTTAGATTTGTGGGATTTCAGTATCTTGATTTGCTTCGTCATTTTCTCAGTGATTTGTAACAGCAGTCAAACCTGTCAAAATACCAAAATCAGAATTTTACCATAACAACCACTATCTGTTCATCACTAAAGTTAGCTTAGCTAGCTAAGTATGTGCTGTAGTTTCTGCAACTTAGGTACCAGTTGCTATGCTCTAATCTCAGACGTGATTGCTCAAAATGTTTTAGGGCTTATTTAGTGACACCGCAAACTAAGCTCATATGTAGCCCCACCTCCAAACAGGTTTTATATAGAAGTTCTGAGAAAGTCTGGTATTTAAACATCACATGCATACAGTCTCCTCTGGAACTATTGGAACAGCAAAGCAAATTCATTTGTTTGTGCTGTACACCGAAGACATTTGGGTTTCAGATCAAAAGATGAAGACGAGGATTTAGGATTCCAGCTTTTTGTTCCCGGTATTTACATCCAGAAAGATTACATATGTGTTAAACAACATAAAACATGGCACCTTTTGTATCAGACCACTTGACAGATAAGTCTTGATGTAAATTAAAGTAAATGACACTTAATATTTGGTTGCATATGCCTTGATTGAAATATCCGCATCAATCATGTGACTCAGTGACATCAACAAATTGTTGGTTTCATCTTTTGTGATACTTTTCCAGACTTTAACCGCATCCTCTTTCAGTTGTTGTTTGTTTCAGGGGGTTTCTCTTTTCAGTCTCCTCTTCAGGAGGTGAAATCCTGCTCAGTTGGGTTAAAGTCTGGTGATTGACTTGGCCACTCTAAAACCTTTCACTTTTTTGGAAGTGTGTGTTTTGGATCATTTTCTTTTTACATAATAAAGTTCCTCCTGATTAATTTGGATGCATTTCTCTGTAAATTGGCAGACAAAATGTTCCTGTAAACTTCTGAATTCATTCTGCTGCTACCATCATGAGTTCCATCATCAATAAAGATTAGTGATCCTGTTCCAGAAGCAGTCATGCAAGCCCAAGCCATGACAGTACCTCCACCATGTTTCACAGATGAGCTCGTATGTTTTGGATTGTGAGCAGATCCGTTCTTTCTGCAGTTTGGACTTTGTCCAATCAACTGGACGAACATGTAACGTCAGGGCTCTCGGGTTAAGACGTTGGACGACTTCTCTTAGAATACCGGAGTTCATGTGCCACTGCCGGGTCCTTGAGCAAGACCCTTAATGCTTAACTGCTCAGTTGTATAAATGAGATTAATGTAATGCATCATTTATTATTTTATTCTTTGTCTAATATTTAATATTTTATGCATAACACTTCCAAAAAAATGACTAATATATAAATTATTATTATTATTATTATTGTTATTATTACTACTACATAAAGTAAAATAATCCTGATCCTGATTAAACAGTTCTGAGCTTTTATTATTTTTCTCTGGTGTATGAACATGCAAGTACAAGGGTGGGAAAAAAACAACAGGACACAGGTTATTGTGTGAAGACATTGTAAAATATATTTAACATTGAATTCCATGTGATTGTCAAGAGAATGTGGATATATTTCTTTTGGCTAAAATACATCTCGAGTGCATCTCGGAAATGCCAAAATGAACGCAACACTTATGTACACTCTTACATTGTATTTACATATCCACGATTTTACAGAATCTAAAAAGACTAATTTGGACACACGGAGGGGGGAATAAAGTGGACGATACGAACAGCTTTGGTCTGAAAGAACTTGATTTGTAGACTAACTACTCTGACTGAATCAACACATTCATACAGATGCAACCTACATCTCATAACTCTGAACATTATTGCGATCACGGACATCCTCCCTTCTTCTACCTGGTTTACATTGTTATATATAAATCTAACACTGATTAGGAATGAGAAAAAAAAAGCTACAGAAAGAAAAACGAGTGACTGAAATGAAATACGGAAACTGATTTATGATTTCATAACTAAGGTTTATGCTCAAAATCCCTCCTCTTGTCCTTCCATGACGGAGATGATTCCTGTCTCAAATTTGCCTGCGTGTACACAGCAGCCCTTGCGTTTCAATCATGTGATGTGATTCTGTGCAAAATGAAATCCTATGGGCTGAATTTATCCATTAAAGTGTGTTTCTTTGTCTCTTAGGACAACCGACGGCGAATATGGTTGCACATGACCCTGAACAGCTGCGACAGAGAAGCCATGTTCTGCTCAACAACACTGAAATGGATTTTGATTAACAACAATAATAATAATAATAACTTAGGAACACTATAAGCTGATGTCTAGAAATGAAATGAAATAAAAACACTGTGGCTTGCACTGCAGTTGAATTCCTTTAGCTACACAGTATTGAGTGATGGATGGAGCTGGTTTTTAAATGACAATACTGACACTGCGTGGTGGATAGTGGTAGCTACAGAACCCTAACTGTGGAAATAAGATTTAAATTTTTTATTTTCAGTTCAAGAACACAACATACATCAGTAGCTATCCATGAATGGCAGTGAGTGAAAAGGATGAATTAAAGGAATACTCCAGGTTTTTTATTTTTATTCTTAAATGTAAATGTCTATTCAAAGCATCTGTACTGGGGGGGGAGCCTGGTTATAGCGCTCCCCCCCCCAAAAAAAAAAACCCCACCAGACGTCTAAGTTTAGTTGTTGGGGCAGTTAATAAACCTTTATGTGAAACGCTGTGCAAAAGTTTGCACCCCTCCTAAGGTTTAAGTGTAGGGAAAAAAGTAGTTAGCATCAGAAAAAATGCGTGAACACATTTTAATTTCACAGAAAGTGCAAAAACAAGTGGACAAATTATTAGCAAATATTTATAGCAGATTTATAAAAGGAGAGTTGTTATCCCCCACCCTGTTTGTCTCGTTTGTGCGTTCTCATATTGTTCTAAGATGATACAAACTTTTGCTCAACTGTAGAACACTTTCATGAGGTTCATTAAAGAACAGCAAGTATACTTTTTTAAAAATAGTAATGTTGTGGAATAACCGTGAGACAAGTTCGTTCCTGTCATCGCTTAACAGTCGATTCTGGTTCAAAAAAGCATGCTGGAGTATTCCTTTAAAGTTGGATGCTAATTAAATAGTGTTTTTCTGACCAGCAAAATACCCCCCCCACATCATGGCACACTGTCATTTGAAACAGCTCACCATACTGACTCAAGGCACATACGTATAACGTTATGTTAAATGTCGTCTACCAGAAAAACACACCACAATTAGCCCTGTACTGTTCCGCCACTTAAATGCTGTAACTTCAAACGACCGGACATCTCAAAGGGTGGGGGTGGGGGTGCAAGGACTTGCTCCAAAGCTCCATCAAAAATGTTATAAATGGTAGATTCACTGTGAATGACAAAGCCTGGTAATATTTGATATCTGTGTTTCGGTAAAATAATTGATTTTATATTGTTTTGTTTTTTTTTCTTTAAATTGATGTTTGCTTAACACCATCACACTCGAGAGCATCCCCCCCCCCCCCCCCCCCCCCCGCCCCCCAGAAATCACCCTGCCTTCCAGATATTACAGCAGTGGTTGTTTGAGAAGCACTAGATTTCAGAGCAGGTGTGAACATGCGATGAGTGCGACCCACATATTATTATTATTATTTATTAATTATGATTATTTATTATTATTAACTGGAATTGAAAAAAAAGAAGAAAAAAAAAAAGAAAACGGATTCCACCATCGTGTATACAATCAACGGGTCAATCGCAAAAAAGTGGCACAGAGGCACAGACGTGACGGCATGTCCTGGAGGTGTGCGGCGGCTCACCGTGCCGTATCCTATCCTCCCGGCTGAGATGAGTGCGCGTGGGAAACGGTCTCTTAATGTCGCCCCTGAGATTTGGAAGGAACTTCATACTTAAAGACCACGCTGAAGATCTTGCCGCCGAGCCGCTCGGCCAGCCACGAGTTTTTGATGACGGCCAGCTTGAGGCTTTCGCAGTTCAGCATGGCGTAGTAGTTGGTGTGGATGGCACGGCCCATGCCTTCGATGATCACCAGGTCCGTGCCGCGCTCGCGCACCACTGTGGCCAGGACTTTATCCAATCGACTGGAGGAACAGAGAGTGCGAGCATCGGACACATGCTGTTTACCATCATGATTTGTTTTAGCATAAAGTTGCAAAAAAACTTTCGTAGTAGTTTTAAAGAATATTGATGTCGTTTATCAGTAAATAATTCTTATAATATATATATATATATATATATATATATATATATATATATATATATATATATATATATATATATATATATACACACATACACACACACATACATACATACATATATAATTTTTTCTTTTATCCCTCCCCCAAATCCAATTCCAGTCTTTCTATTTGTTACAGGATCTGATATGTTTTCTCTGATATCAGTCCCACCGGTTTGTTGTTAATCTTATTCTCATATTATATTAGTATATGTTATTTCAGTACATGACATCTTAAAGGCCTGACTACTTGCAGACAAACAATCGAGCCAAATGTTGCATAAACATATATATTTGATAATCTTGATTCTATCAGCATCTACAAACATGCTCATGACAAAAATGTAGGATGTTCCAGAATTCCTGCACTGGAAAAAGCGGTGCATCCGTAATGATTTTAAATAATCGGACATGAAACAGACACTAATAAGGAACAGACACTGGCTTAGTGTTTTACTGATTTCAAATAAACATGATACTATTCCGAACACACTCTCCGAATATTTTAAACACCAATAACAAGACAGAATTCAAAATGAATTAGTAACATTACAAATGAGAAATGATTAAGAATAGAAATGATACATTTGGGTATCTTACCTCAAGTCCAGACAGGGAGAACTGGATCCACTCTGAACTAATGTCAGCCTGTCCTCTTTTACTCCGGCACTAAAAACAAAGCACAACAACGATGAGAGAAAAACATGACTGACACACGTCCATGTTTAAACTCTGTGCGTGTGTGTGTGCGCTTACTGAATGACAGGATCCATAGCAGCTATTCTCTCAGTGACGATCTGCAGCTCGCTGTTAGTCACGTCGTTTAGCGCAGGACTTGAGTTACTCGCGAGAACAACCTGAGATGAGAAATCTGCATTTGAAACCACATATGAACACGTACAACTTGTGCACACACACACGTGTATATACATGTGTCAAGGACAGTCTCACCTCTGTGCCTCGAATGAGGAGTTCTCTTACAAAGGGGAAAACGCCTAGAATGATATCCATCCCACTATTATCCACGAAAAACAACGCACATTTATGAGGAGGACCCTGCAAAAGAGAGGACAAAAAAAAAAGAAAAAAAGGGAGACGTCGCGTTTAATCACTGATCCCCTAAATGACACGGCACTGAAAGATATCAGAAAAAAAATTAATAAAATAATAAAATGAAGCTAGTCGTGAGTACTACTACATGAATGCATGTTTAATGAAACGGTTCATGGAGTTATTTAGTGTGCTTTTACACTAGATGTTTTTGTACAGCTCTTTGTGGTTATTGGAGGGAAAAAACAAATCTCAAAGGTCTCATGCAAAACACACAACGGGCCTCGAGCCGGATATGAACAGATTTATTCGTAAAATTGTATGAGCGCTTACACTCTTCGTTAAAATCCTGTTCAAGTTCGTATCCTATGATCCTATGAGCGCGTTTTAGTGTGTTAGCAGACGACCTTATGAAGAGCGACTTATAGAAGAGTGTTCGAGTCTCTATCAAAAACATATCCTCATGCTAGTCCACTAGGGACTAACAATACCATGCAGAACATTCTGTGAAAACCAGTCATTGTATATTACTGCCATTAATGGGCGAATATAAAAAAATAGAGAAATAAAGGTCGAGCAAATGCAATCCCGTTAAATTAAGCAAAATAAAATGAATCGTTCAATTATAACAAAACAAATGGAAGATTTAGCACTCGCTTATTATTAATAATAATATTATATATTTAATATTTTTATTTGCAAAGAAATGAGGCAAAATAACGGCTATCAGCCATTACCCTCATTGTTCATTTCATCCCCTCAACTGTCTGTGCACTTGAATGTTTATGGACATTTGTGGGCGTCACTACATGCAAATGAGCTGCATCAGGATTTGCACTTTACACTTGATCGACGTACGCACACGAGTACAAAGAAAATCAGCGGAACAGTTTAGCTCACTTTGATTTGCGCTCAAACATTAACAACTTTACACAACATGATACGTACCCGCAGTAGCTAATATCAATGAACTAATTAGCCTCGCTTGCTCTCTAGATTAGATTTAATATTATTATTGATAACGCAGATGAAACGCAGCGACATCACGTCTCATAGATCAGTCCCACAAACAGACAATTTGGCATTTGCAGTTGCGTTAGAAATACAGGAAGTGAGAGATTGTTTATTCAACATGTCGTAACTGACGAGACTCGTTCTCACCAGCACATTGTTTCCTTTACTTGCTTGCCCCCCACCCCCACTCCACCCCCACCCCACCCCACCCAGCTTATGACCCGATTTTTGGGAGATAAAAATAAATAAATAAATAAATAAATAAATAAAACCTTTTTTTAAAAAAAAAAAAAGCCCTTAATGTAACTATTTCTTAAAAGTTGGATTTTATTCTGATATGTAAAATGTGTGCTTGTGGATGAGGGGGAAAAAATGTTTAAAGCAGTTTGTACGATGTGTCAGTCTCGTAATCCCTGGCGCAAATCTCAGACACCGAACACGTCGTGGATGATCAGCTGCATCGGGGCTAAACCAGGGTTCTCACCTTCAATCGTTCAATCCACTGGTTATAGGCATCTACAAGCCAAGGACGCTCTGGGAAATGAAAAAGAAAAAAAGAAAATGAAAAACATTTATATACACCACCGGTCAAAAGTTTGTGGACACGCGACTGGAACGTTTCTCGTGATCTTAAAAACCTTTTGTTCTGAAGGTGTATGATTAAACGTTTGAAACTGCGCCGACGTATTCATTTCTTTCATTAGAAAACGAACATTTTATTTACAAATAAAATTATTTTGTTTAAACGGACAACTCGGAGCAAAATATTCTATTCAAAATAAAAAGCTTTGAAGATGCTAAAATATTAAATTATTTTTATTTATTTAGGACTTTTATCACAACATAATTCCCATAGTTCCACTTGTGTTACTCCAGAGTATTGATGACTTTATTATTATTATTATTATTATTATTATTATTATTATTATTATTATTATTGTTATTATTATACAATGTGTGGGAAAAATTAAAATAAAATAATGAGTGTGTCTGAACTTTTGCCCGGTAGTGTATGTATAAAATTTATTCTTGAAATATTTATTTAGTCCTGTTCTGAGAGATTTTTATATTTATTTATCACATTTTAAATAATACCACCAAAGTATTAACATCTGTTTTTTTTTTTGTTTGTCTGTTTGTTTTTTAAAGCTTCCTCTTGGAATTAGGAACTGAATTTAATGCCAAACGTGATTGATTGATTATTAAACGCTTGTAGGGACTAAAATGGTGAGAAAAGAGGTTTTGGGCGACAATGAACAACCTGTATCATTACTATTGTTCTGAAGAATTTATCCGAGCTGATTGTTTGTAACAGGTCATACCTACTTTTGTGTAGAATTAAGAAACTCTTCATTTCAAATCAAATGGTGTGACTGCAGGCTTAGCGTTTTCGCACTGTATTTGGATAAAACAAAAACGTTTCGTCTTTGTAAATGTCTTCCAGAATCATGAACAGTGTAGTATAAAACTTCTCTTACCTTGCAGCTGCTGCTTTGCCTGTTCAAACCCGAACTGGGGATCGGTTTCCAGAATGCTGTGGAACAGGTTGACGCATCAGAACTTGCACTTGTCATCCTTACAAGATTCCCGTTTTGTTTTTTAAAAAAAACACCACTGCCCTCACTCGTATACTTTTACATATCGCTCACTCGGACACGGCTTTGGCTCCCCAGTCGAACACGTTGCCCGCCAGCAGGCCTCGGACCAGCGCGAACTGCCTCTGCTCCCAGCTCAGCTCCTCCAGAGACTGCACCACCTTCTGGTAGTACTTCAGCGCCATGTCGTTCTCCTTCTGCTTGATCTGTGGGCACAGAAAGAACATGGTTCGAGAGTGAACCTGAGCTGTAGAGCGTCGTACAAGTGTAAAACAATAAATACAGACATCTTCTGTTATGATTCCTCTGTTCCAACAAGCTACCGGCATGTGATTTCATGAAATCATGCTCTTATGAAGTTCCAGAGTGGTTCTTTTAAGGACTTTTCCAACACTCCTACGATCGCCTTTTACATTTACATATCACAACTTGGTCTAGGAGTATTTATTCAAACTTTAATACGAACCTTAGAATAGGGGTCAGGAAAGTTGAATTCGTTCAAACAATGCTCCCTGGTGTCGAGCAGACTCCGGACAGTGAGGGATCCGTATGCGCTTGAGGAATATCAATTCAGAATTTTATTTAGGAAGTTATTTAGCTGGAACTGAATTCGACATTTAAGTAACGATGTTACTGAGAAAAGCATGCGATAAACAGTGAGCGTATATAGTGTGTACACATATAAACATAGCATTGAAGACCGAATGCTTGACATGTTCTCACAATGGCTGCTGGCGTAGCGTCTGCAGCTTGTGTCTGTACTTCTGGCGGAACTTCTCTGCCCTCTCCGTGGCCTCGGGCTGGTCTTTCTGACTGGCCACAGCTCGCTTCACCACCTGCGTGGAAAAAAAAATGGAGGCGGCGTCATAAACTAATCCGGGTCAGTATATACGATACTACTAATTATCAGATGTTCAGCATTATTACAAGTCAAACGCTGTTCCTTACAGTACTACTACATCAGCTTATTTATTCGTTCAGTTTTGCATTATGTGCTTTTTGTAATATTAATGCAAGTTTCACTTTAGGCATCTAGAACGAATTAACGATGCGGCCTAATGATACGAGTTACATGCTTGTATTACATACTTCTATAAACTTACTACAGTAATACATTTTATATGATGATGATTATGATCATTATTATTATTATAGACAATATTCATGGAAACAGTCACACAAAACATGTGGTCGGATGTGAGAGCAGATATGGAAATACGAGTTACTAAACAGAATCTTCGCCCATCAAAACGTGTGTTTTATACGTTTAATGGACTGCAAAATACACAATGTGCACTACCGGTCAAAACTTTAGACACTCATTCTTTATTTTTTCTACATTTTATAATAATAAAGTCATCAAAACTCTGGAGTTACACAAATGGAACTATGGGTGTCATGCTGTGGTAAAAATGCAAAATAAATCAAAATAATTGAGTATTTTAGCATCTTCAAAGTAGACACCCTTTTCGCCTAGAATTTCCAGAAATGTATTTTTGGTGTTTTCTCACCCGATTTCTTGAGGAATTCCCCGAGATGCTTTTTAAACAGTATTAAAGGAGTTCCCGCCTACGCTGGAGACTTATCGGCTGCTATTCTGAATATTTTGCTCCGAGTCATCCGTTTAAACAAATATATTTTTTGTAAATAAAATGTTGGTTTTCTAATGAAAGAAACGAATACGTCGGCACGATTATATTTTTGTCGACGACACCGATTTCAAACATGTAATCATACACCTTCAGATCAAAAGCTTTTCTAGATCATGAGAAACGTTTCAGTCGAGTGCCCACAAACTTTTGACATACACGGTAGTGTATGTTAATTATTTTAAAAACAACTGTTTCTTTTATGGAAATATATAGAAATGCATACTTGACTTGAATGTTAGAGGATTCCCTGAAAAATAAAAATGCCACATTGAAAAACAATACACACATTAAATCAGGGATTCCCTAAGGATCGTGACCATGAGGTGGGTTGCTTGATTTACAAACGGGGTCATGACGTTGCACAAGAGTAGTTCAGAGGGAAAAAAAAAAAACGACAAATTTTCCTGTCTATCTACTCCTGCTAAACAAACAAGCATTCACATACATATTTACTACTCTAGACATTTTTTGAGTACTAACACTAACTGGTTTTCCCATTAGAGTTAGTGTTTTTAAACTCCTTTAAAAACCTCTTACATTAATGTCTGTTTTGTATACCAGTCTTCTAGATTTTTCTATTAAATACTTTTGCATGTGAGGTCAATGACAACAAACACAATGACAGCAGTGTTGACTTTCCAATAACAACATGACATGTCCCACTAGACTGGAAAGTCAGTACAAGGAATATTCCTTTAGCTTTTAGCCACTTACGCATGTTACTGACGTAGTAAAATATTCAAATGCTATGTTAGCCCTAAATTATCAAGGCGTGGGTGGCAGAAAATTGATCGCTTCCATTTGGGGTCGCTTGCTCGAAACGTTGTGGAAACCCTGCGTTAAAAGACACCTTTTAGACGGCATGCTGAACTGAAGATACGAACAGAGTAGGGTTAGGTCACGTGTGTGGAGCCTCACCCCATCCAGCGCTTCCTCGAAACAGTAGAGCCAGTAGTCTCTAGCCAGAGCATCCTCGGTGAGGTCCACGGTGTCGGGGATATAAGATGAAGGGTCTTGCAGGAGCGGCAGGTTCACCAGCTGCCTCTCCAAGCGGTCCATCTCCAACATGTCAAACTGCAGAAACGGCCAGAGAGAGAGAGAGAGCAAGAGAGAGCGAGAAAGAGAGAGAGAGAGAGAGAGAGAGAGAGAGAGAGAGAGAGAGAGAGAGACAGAGAGAGACAGACAGGAACATCGGAGCACAAATCTTAGATCTGATACCGTCTCAAAGGGCACATCAGCACAGTCTGGGCGATAAAACCACGGCTGACAAGGGAGACATTTTGACAGCATTACTTTGACAAATGAGAATATTTTATTTAAAAAATCTTAACACTCTTAGAGCTGAAGAAATACTCCTGTCTCATCCCAATCACTTTTCATAGTTGCAATCTGGAATGAACTTCATGTATTCGTTTCTATAGTAATCAATCAAACACTGGCTACAGATCTAATGGAGAATAGGATGATAAAACACTGGAGTATTCCTTTAACAAGCAAAATGCTTCTCCTTAGATTAAAGTGAGCAATTTTTGGTATGGCTTGTACAGAGCTACATTTTCCTGCTCTCAAAATTCTCCCTGCTGTTATCCCAATTCTTGTAGCAGCCATTCTCATGAAAAAGTGGGCATCCACTTAAAGTGCACTTCAGCTATTTTGTCAGCTTGCTTTAGTGACAAACAACACACTATTATGCAGCAGAAATCCAAATGAAATTGTACAAATTTGTACATAAACACACACAACTAAACATCTGACTGCGCCAGAAAAGATAGAACGAAGAAAGACAAATAGAAAGCATAAAGCCAGGAATGCGTCACTCGTCACAGAAGTTGTACTTACAGGAAACTGATGAGTACAGATTAAGACAAGAAGAGAAGAGACATACGGATGAATGGAAAAAGAAATCAAGATGTTAGGGGTGGGGGAGGGGGGAATTGCATGGAAGAAACAAATATCAAATTAAAAGAACTAATGATGAAAATTAACTCAAAAGAACAAAAAAAACCCCAAAAAACCAAAAAAAAAAAACCCACACCACTGGTTGTATGAAGGTTGACTTACTGTGCCACTTCGTGCCCGTTGCATAGGATTCAGATCCGGAGACACGCTCATGAGGCCGGAACTGCCGGCATAGTTTTCTTCCCAGCTGTACTGATTGGGATCTGAACATAGACAATAAACTGTACCGACTGAGGCAGATCGCAAATCCAGCGAGTTTAGTGTTAGTCCAGGTGTCAGAACAACTTACTGTCTTCTTCGGCACCCTTCAGGAACGCCCCAATAGCACCCAGGTAGCCTTCGTGTCTTAGAAACAAAGCCTGAACTTCGCTCTGTAACATAACGAAGAACATAACATTTATCATTTTTAACAACAAATGCAGTCTTTACAGGTGAAACTGAAGGCTAAAACCAAGAGTAGATGTTCAGCCTCGTAAAATGTTAACATGTCTAATGACGGCATTACAATTCTGTGAGACATAATGTTAAGAGGTAATTAGAATCAGGAAAACAGTACTCACTCAAACAAAAAAACAAGCAAAAAAAAACGTTGAAATCGAGGCCAAGGGTGTCAACGATGATGCCTCCACCACCAACAAGTTTAGTCCTGTTTGTTAATAATTTGCATGCCAAAACCACAATTTGTTTTTTATAACAGCAGCTCTGACATTAGTGTACGTTTATATTAATATGCTTGCTTATATACATTATCGTTTTTACAGTAACAGCTTATTTAAGAGGACTTGTATTTTGGAGAAAAAAAAAAAAGCGTTATGTAACAAAGAAAAACATAGAATCATTGATCTAGTGAAGCTTTCTTTAAGGGGACACAGAGAGAGAGAGAGAGAGAGAGAGAGAGAGAGAGAGAGAGAGAGAGAGAGAGAGAGAGAAAGGAGAGGGCTGCCGAGAGAACATTTCATTTTGTGGACGTTCCACAGCATTCGACGTAACTATAAATGAAAAAACATTATGACATGTCAATCATTAATGAGCATAAATTGTAATCATTGGCAAAAGGTTGCAGTGGAGGAGGAGTAAAACAGTCCGGGACGTGCTGTTATCGGAAATTTCACACAACCCCATCGTTGATGAATCGTTGATCACTACAACTGCATGCCCTGTTGTGCTTTATTCTTTACTTATTAACCATGTTCTTACCTGTGGCAATCATGTCGTTATAACTGAAACTACTCCATTTTGTCTCGCGGGTATGCAAACTTGTGCATTTCACAGTAAGTCTCAAACGAGCCGTGTATGTGTATGTGTGTGTTTGTGGGTTGAAATGAACGGAGATGGTCAGACAGGTACCTTGGAGAAGAAATTGATGCTGTAGGTGATGGTGTGCATGGTCACCGGGTGTCCTCGGATGAAGAATCCTCCGAAGTAAACTCGGGTGAGGTTGTGCAGTCGGGCATAGAGGCAGGCCAGCTGTCCGATATCATTACTGATCATGTGCAGCAGGCTCTTAGCCATGTCTTCTTTGGAGAACTCTGAAAATATGACCAAATATACACTACCGGTCAAAAGTTTAGACACACACATTTTTTATTAAATTGAAAATTTTATAAAAATTTATTTTAGAATAATAATAAAGTCATCAAAACTCTGGAGTAGCACAAATGGAACTATGGGAATTATGTTATGATAAAAAAATCCAAAATTAATCAAAGTAATTGGGTATTTTAACACTTGTTATCAGGTTGATATTCTCTTCCTGAGGCACCCAACCGGGCGCTAATGGCTATGCAAACATCAGGTATCACTGCTTTTGGCGGATCATAAAGGCGATAGATCCTTCTCTCTGACAGACTCGGATAATTTTATTTATTTATTTTTTATATATAATACTCATCTCGTCCCTATCATGTAACAATCGTAGCAACGGATTGACCCATTTATTACTGACAGGCAAAGGTAACTCAGATCCCTCTCAGTTAACCCCATTCGACGAAGACCGGCCCCTGAGGGCTCCTACAAAAGGCCTCTGTTTGAAAAGATCAACGGGAGTTGTATTATCTCCTTCTCCCTCGCTCTCCATCTTTTTATGGCCTCGATGTTACTTAAAGACCCATATTTCTCAACCTTAAGGTCCCACGTCTCCGTCATACGGCGTCCAGCCACCACCGAAACATCCAATACCGTCAACTTTAGCAGGTCATGCTTGATGTATGAGTGTGCAGTTGCAATCACAGGCTCTGTCCATATACTCCGCTTGACCTTCCTAAGCATTTTCTCCGCCAACCACATCACTCTGTTATGGCGGGCACAGCGGGCCTGGTGCATGACCTCACATACTTGGAGAACATGATTTAATGTCTCCCGCATGTGATATCATCTGCCTTGTCAGGTCTACCGCGAGACCCTTGTGCCTTCGTGGAGAGAACTCCGCCTCTCAGCTGGATTCCCCTAAGATGTAAACGAGGGAAGACTCTCATTGGTTTCCGTAGCCAGAGGTAGCTTGCCTTGTCGATCTTACCAACTGTAAGCTCTCTGCCATCGACAGCGTCATGCAACTGTGAAGCCCACGCATGTTGGGCTTCATCCCTTGTTGTTATAACCATTCCAGCCACCCTGCAAAGGATGTTTATAATTCGCTCGATTATCTTAAATGATTTCTGGTTGACAACGGACGCGCAATATATGCTCTTGCGTGTTAAAAGCTTCTGGAATCTTGATTTCAGGGCTAGAGAGACTGATGAGCTAATGCAGGGAATCCCCAGACCACCATCTTGCACCCTGGCATGTAAATATGCCACCGCGGTGTCATTTGGTAGCCTCAGCCATCTCTGGACACTAGATCTTATTAAAGTGTCCATTCTCTTCATTGTGTGTCTATGTGCGTTCCCCAACAACAGCTCATGAGTTAGTTTGGGCAAGAGGAAAATCTTTAAGATTTCCAGCCTTTGATACGGCTTCAGGGGAGCTTCTGATACTTCTCTCAACATCATCTCCAACTTCCCAGTGTGCATGGGGGTCACCTTCCCCTTCCAGGTGAACTTCAAACCCAAGTAGCTCTGTAAAGATTCTACTCCCTTCAGTGCAATTACTCCACCCGTTGTCCTAAGCCTCCACGGGACCAGAACCACACACTTTCTCTTGCCATCTCTTGCGATGGTAAGGCTGGCTGACTTTTGGATGTTAATAGTCATTCCTCTCGCTCTTAAAGCCTCATCCAGCCCACCCAATTTTTCTTGGAGCCTTTCTGGGCGCTCCACAAAAAGAACCAGGTCGTCCGCATATGCAAGTGCGTCAACCCTGCACCCGCCCAGATCAACTCCTATTTCTGGGAGTTCCGCCCTCACGGCTCTGTCTATAGCTAATGTGAACAGAACCGGGGACAGCGGATCTCCTTGTCGAACGCCTCTTTCACACTTTGTTAAGGTCCCATCCAAGTACACAGTCGAATGTCTGTATAGATGTTCGAGATAGTTCAGTAAGGACGATGGGATGCCACTGGCTTTCGCCGCATCAATGATGGCCTCACGAGCGACCGTATTGAAGGCCTTTGCCAGATCTAAAAAGGCCATAGCAACTGACTGTGTCTTGTCGTGCGCCCTCCTCAGGATAGCATGAAGCAGGGAGCTCGCCTCCAGGCATCCGTCCTTCTGTAAGAAGGCATATTGCAAAGGAGAGAATGTTACATTCGAGCAAATCCTGCGAGCTAAAATCCTATAGAAGGTTCTTGTGATAACAGAGGTAATTGATATCGGTCTGAATTCCCTGGGCGTCACCGGGTTTCCTGTTTTCGGAAGGAACACCACTCGGGCTGTGGTCAGGATCTCAGGGAGCTCCTCAAGTGCTAGAATCAGGTTAAGGTACCCAGCCAGCGTGGGCTGGTGCCATTGAAGCAAATCCTTTACCTCAACTTTGTCCAGCCCCACCGCCGTAGCACCCATCCCCCGCAATGCCTCAGTTACTTCTCTTTCAGAGATCGGTGTTAGTATCTCCCACACCTGCTCTTCCTGATCCACTGCTCCACATCTAATCTCATTCGGCATCACTGTAGACTTTCTACTAAAAATCTCTTTCCGGTACTCCTCCCGACCTTCACAGTGAAAATCTTTCTTTCTATGGGCCTTTCTCCAGCGTCTGTCAAGCACTATAGCCGCAGCGTCCCTCTTCCTCAAAAGCATCTTCAAAGTAGACATGCTTTTCGCCTAGAATTTCCAGAAATGAATTCTTGGCATTTTCTCACCTGATTTCTTGAAGAATTTCCCGGGATGCTTTTTAAACAGTATTAAAGGAGTTCCCACCTACACTGGACACTTATTGGCTGCTTTCCGGAAAATAGTTTGCTCCGAGTCGTCCGTTTAAAAAACCTTTTTTTTGTAAATAAAATGTTGGTTTTCTAATGAAAGAAACAAATATGTCGGCACGATAATATTTTTGTCTATGACACCGATTTCAAACATGTAATCATACACCTTCAGATCAAAAGCTTTTCAAGATCATGAGAAACGTTTCAGTCGAGTGTCCACAAACTTTTGACCGGTAGTCATTATATTATACATTACAGATCGTTACACGCTGCAGGAACGGATACATATACAGTAGATCTTGTTCAACATCTTTATATAAAGCGTAACGGCAATATTAAAAGGAACTCATCATTCTTTTTCTTTCAGTGATAAAGAACTGACACTGATGACACTGACAAGGGACTCGTGAACAACTACAAAACATAAAAACGGTTGCGAATCAGCCAGGTAACGACACACAGTATTAAGAATCGGGCATGGGTAAACGTTTGAACCGGTTCATTTGCGTAAATTCAGTTATTATTGTGTCTTGTGGATTATACTGCATGTAAACATTGTTTATGTGAAACAGTTTATTCAGACCAGAACTAAATAAACAACAAAATGCGATTTTTATGACCCCTATTATTATTATTATTTTTTTAATTATTAACATTTCGCAGATTCTGCAAGGCGTATGTAAACTTATGACCTCGATTGTATGAGACAAAGACCTTTTCCTTCATTTCCTAACTGGAACAGCAAAGAGAATGCGGTTTCACAACTGGGTGAAAGGTCACTGGCTCTGTTTGTGAGATCATTATTACACTAAACCTCAGGCTGTTGGTTCGTACACATCACCTTTATCAGTGGTGGCAGATTTCCCGAAGCTGCTCGCTATGAGGTATCCGGGCAGTCCCAGAGAGACGGATGCTCCCCCGTAGATGTCCTTAACCAACATGTCCACACTGGTGTGCTGTCCCTTAGAGGCCAACTGCAAAAGCTCATCAAATCTCTGTTATGATAGAAAGACTGAACGGTAAATCTATGTGAAAACAGTTCTTGGGGCGACTCGTGCTAGCAAACACACACACTGACCTTGGTTTTCGTAAGCAAAGCTCCAAGACCCCAGAACGTCCCACCACCGATGGAGCTCCCGCCTATGCGCTCAAATTTGTCCTCCGATTCCACCTTCAGAGTGTGAAAGCGTGTAGAATTATTAATCACGCAGCTAGGCTTTCCCAGAGAGTCACTCGGCCTCAATATGGCCTGGATATGAATGGATTTTATTCGGAAATCCGTACGAGCGTTTACGCAAGAAATTTCTGTATACGTGAAAAACCCAACTGGGGAGTTGGGGGTGGTGGAGTTGTGAAATTTGGCACACAGATAGAGTACAGTCTGAACTGTTAATACAGAAAATTTGGAGTCTCTAACACAAACTCTCTAGCGCCACCAACTGTCCAAATTTGCGCTCATGTTCATGCTAATAACTTTTGAACCGTAAGGGCTAGAAACAAAAGTTCCTCGGTTCGACTGCATACCATGGTTCAATTCAATTTCCGCCCGACTAGATTTTCTGCCATTTTGAATTCTCCATAAAACCTACTTTTAAGAGTTTGTTCAAGGGCGTCGCTTGGATTTTCACGAAAATCTAATCAGATCGTCTTCGGACAATGCCGACAAAAAGCTTAGGGAATGCGGATCGATTAGTCGACCTGTTCTCGAATAACGCGCTAACAAATTCAACGGCGAGCACGCCTAAGTGGATGTGAGGCTATATCTCCTCAACGCTTTAGCCTATCTAGACTAAACTTGGTAGCGGTCATCACAAGCATGACCTAAGGGTACCTGCACAGTTTCTGCACAGCACCACCTTGTGGTCACGAGATATGGCTAATTTTGCTTAAATTCTGAACAGTTTACCTAAAAATAGCTTTAGCCTCTATGACTCCTTGGCCCCTTAATTGCTGCTTGCAGCCATATTTATTATTATTATTATTTATTTATTTATTTATTTAACATATTATTCAGTATTTTCCTTGGTATAGAAGTGAGTCAAAATAACTTAGCTTCTGTTTTTCAGACTTTACCCTGACAGTTAGTTTCATGTTCCAGGTTTTCTGTGCACTTGACCTTTTAAATAGTTTTGTAGACATCTCTACATGCAAATGAGCTGCATCAGGAAGTGTGATTCGCACTTTATGAGTGATCAACAAACATACATGAGCTGACACGAAGAAAATCAGCCTATCCAAAACTTTTGTAAATCTGGCATGAATTTTTTTTTTAAATTTGATTTGGCTTACGCAAACATTTACAAACAACTTTACTAAGAATTCGATGAATAAGGCCCAGTGTTTTGGATAATGGCCTTTACTTTTATTTGAATCGTTATTTTCTAAGTAGGGATTATTTGGCGAGTCTGTACTAAATGGTGCTACAAATGTTCACGTCTGTCCCTGAACACCTCGAAAATGGGTTTTAGAGGTTCACACAGATGTATTCGGTCCGTGCGAGACAGACGTTAACACCAGGTTAATAGCCGGGACACAGCCGTTACCTTGACGATGGAAACCCCGGAGCCGATGTTAACCAGAAGATAAGGGAAGATGTCCGGGTGTGTGTTCTGGAAGCGAAACTCTGGGTCGGCGTGCTTCGCGTAAACAAAAGCCTCGTGAGGGATATTCTTCAGCACAAAATTACAGCCCTTGATAAGACACGACATCTCGTCCTCTTTGTCCACTCTGTGAAGAGAGACACAAATAAACTGCTACATACATACTGTACAACAACTTCCTTTGTGTGCATTATGTTTTCAAGTCCTGCTCACTTGAGTTTTAACTTCTTCTCAATCAGGTCTTTGAACTTGTAAGCTCCTCCTCCTGTAGCCTTGATAACTTTGGTTTCCGTGTTCACCAGGTGGTCTTTGATGAAATCCAGACAAGTTTCGATGTACCGGTTCTCGAACTTGATGAAATGGAGCCGAGCCGTGATCTCCTCCTGGACCGAGATCTCGTACAGTGAGTCTCCATCTGTGTCGTTCTACAACAGCAAAATGAAACAATGCAGATTTCATCCGTCAGACACAATAATAGATAGCAGATATAATAATAACAATAATAATAATAATAATAATAATAATCATATTAGTAGAAAACACTTATACATGTATATTATATACCTATACACACACACACACACACACATATATATATATATATATATATATATATATATATATATATATATATATATATATATATATATATATATATATATATATATATACACATATATATACATATACACATTATATATACATATACACATTATATATATATATATATATATATATATATATATATATATATATATATATACATACAGACACACACACACACACACACAGTACCGTGCAACAGTCTTAGCCACCTTCAGATCCTACCTGAAAGCTTGTCTTGGCCGTATGATCGAATGATCTCACTTTGGCCACTTTGTGCTGGACAGTGGAGTAATACGCCAGTTTTGTCAATGAGCCACCTATTAAAGGAAAAATACCGTCACTACGACATTCATATACACATCACATATTTTCGGAGTGGGGATCCGTGGACACTTTTTCAGCTAATATCTCTCACAACTCCTTACTCGTCGGAGGATGATTAATGGTTGGATGTTGTTTAAAAAAAAGAAAAAGAAAAAAAAGAGTTCCATGTTTATCTCGTAGGGTCCGATGAAGAGACCGAGCACTTCTCTCTGCAATAAGGTAGGACACGTTTTATTTACGGATTTGTAAACAAAACGTGGAAACTAAGTCGAGGGAACGGTAGATTAAATAATGTAGTATAAATTCTACTTGGGATAACGAATGAAGAAAAGCTGAAACATACATTCTTTTAGCATGCGAGTTCATACTTTTAGTGTGGAGTATAAGTAGGCAAACTGGGACGCAGCACAAACCTTAGATCCTGGTGCAGAGCTTCATGAAGTCATGAGGCAGGAATCATTCAAATATCAAACCTACTGTACCGAACTGGCCTAATCTTGAAAAAAGAGACTTACCTAACTCACCTTTAACCATTTTAACAGCACCGGCTTCAGAATGTTATATTTTGTCCATGTGTCTCATTCTTCTGAGTTATTATTTCGTTGGTTTAACTTAGTAAGTCATTTTTTTGACTGTCTATCTTCTTGATTTAACTTAGTAAGTCGTTATTTTGACCTAATCTCTCATCATATTTGACCTAGTATCTCGCTATTTTTGACTTAGTAAACCATTATTTTGACATAGTATCTCGTTATTTTGACTTAGTATCTCATTCTTCTGACCTAGTATCTCGTTATTTTTGACGTAGCAAGTCATTATTCTGACCTAGTATCTCGTTATTTTGATCTAGTATCTCATTATTTTTGACTTAGTAAATTGTAATTTTGACCTAGTATCTCATTCTTTGACCTAGTATTTTGTTGTTTTATCTTAGTAAGTCATTATTTTGACCTAGTATTTCATTCTTTTGACCTCGGGATGTCTCATTAATATGATGATGAAGAAGCTCGTGCTCTTGAGATGG
Source organism: Ictalurus punctatus (assembly GCF_001660625.3). Classification (NCBI taxonomy): domain Eukaryota; kingdom Metazoa; phylum Chordata; class Actinopteri; order Siluriformes; family Ictaluridae; genus Ictalurus; species Ictalurus punctatus. The sequence goes on from NC_030436.2 coordinate 8,789,590, forward strand.
TTTCAATATTGTCCATTGGAAACGCACTAACAGTGTCGCCCTGTGACGTCAGCATGGGACACAAACACTAAATTCTCGCTAGAACAGCAAAAATACATCACCTACCAACCACCAAATTAGCACCAGAGTCCATAAAAAACATCTTAAATATCTTTTATAAAAACAAAATTAATAAGTTTCAGGGTGAATTTTTCGTTTTTATATAACTCATGATTGCTAGCTAACGTTAAAGGACGTGCTTTACTAACCAAATATTCAATAACAAATATTCAACAAAATAGATAATAGCTTTTATTATTATTATTATTATTAATAATAATAATAATGATAATAATAATAATTATTATTATTATAAATTATTATTATTTAATTCCACAACCTGAACTGGCCTTAACTTTGCATTATAATAATCATTGTTTCAGGAGCAGACAAGCTTTGACTCGAACTGTCAAGTTCTGTAAGGTTAGCTAACCTTCAGCTAGTCTGTTAGCAGCTAGCAAGTGGCTATTTTACAGAAAAAGTACACATAAAAATTCAGTTTAATACCTATATCTATTGCGAACCTCTTGGCATTTTCCAAATTCCGAAAGATTTCATCCGGAGGAAGGATTATGCTTTTATCCATGCTGTGTGCGCCGCTGTCACTGTCAGTGCCTCCGTCCGTCGCCATCTTCCACACACTTGTTTTGACCAAGAAACGCAAACTGCGTACTACCCTACTAGTTAGTATGGAGAATTAGTGCGCATCCAGTCCACTCCAGCAGCGGTGGCGTACTGTCGTACCACACTTCTTAGTACGCTAGTGTGCCGTTTTAGGACGTGATCTGAAACTTAGCATTCCAAACACGCTCTCAAATGTTCAAAATAAAAGTCATGAACAATAATGCTGATAAAGGTATTTTAAGAAAGTATATATATACACACACACACACACACTATATATAAGTACTATACATTCTTGACTAATGCAACATGTGTGACATGTTGCTCTGGAAGAAAGAAAGAAAGAAAGAAGGAAGGAAAGAAGGAAGGAAGGAAGGAAGGAAAGAAGGAAGGAAGGAAGAACCAAACAAACAATCAAAGGAAATGACAGAGTGAACAAAAGAAATTAAGAAAAAATCAACAAACAAACAAAGGAAATGAGAGAGTGAAAGAAAGAAAGAAACAGAAAATGAGAGACTAAAAAAGAAAGAAAGAAAGAAAGAAAGAAACAGGAAATGAGATAGTGAATGAAATAATGAAATAAAGAAACAAACAGGAAATGAGAGTGTGAAAGAAAGAAAGAAAGAAAGAACGAAAGAAAGGAAGGTCAGGAGAAAGAGAACGTGTGTTAATAGCTACTGTAGCATAAGTAATAATAATATCTAACTTGTCTTGCGGATATTCCACAGGATTACATGTAACTGTAAACGGATATGTTTTGAATAAATAGAAATTGTGATTGTTGGTAAATTATTGATCGCTATGGTTTAACAGGAATTAAACACTTCAGGATGTGCTGTTAATGGAAAATAATCAGCTTTGGGATGGTGAGAGTCTGATAGTAACCCCACCTTGTACCATTGTACATCACCACATCACTGATTATTTTCCTCCAACAGCACCACACTGAAGGGTTTGTCTCTCCATCACTGATTATTTTCCTCCAACAGCACCACACTGAAGGGGTTATACTCATCATTAACAGTTCCTTTACCAATAAAGAATCCCTACAACGCAGTGGCTCATTTCTAGTGCACTGGAAGTAAGAGCACTATGTAGTGAACATGGCTGTATTTGAGACGCTTCTCTCCGACTCCCAGAATTCCGCAGTACCGGAAGTGGTTAGCTTTAATGTCGGCTAAAAGGACCGTTAGAGCCGCTGAATGTGACAGACGGCTTTCGGAGAGCGGAGTTGCTTCGTATATATACTTAATTTAAAACTTTTTTTTTTTTTATTTTAAATCTATTTTCTATGGAATGAGCCACTTCTTTATAGTAAAGGAGTATTTTTTTATACGGTTTAGTTTGAGACGAGGAGAATTCTGGGCTGGATACCAGGGTAGGTAAAGCTAACTAGCTACCTAACTAACTAACTCACTAAGTAACTCGCTCACATTAGCTAGCGTTTATTCCGAGGATTTAATTGGAAACGAATACTATTTGTCTGTATAATTAGATAGAACAAACAGACTGCAGTTAGCTGTGTTAGTTAGTAGCTCTTAGCTTTCAGTCTTAGCTGTGCTGCTATGCTAGTTAAGTCAGTGAAAGGTTTAATGTTACACTGGACATTTTGACTCAGAAACATGGTAATTGACTGAGTTAATTGAATAAACCGGAAGTTGATTCTCTGCTGTCGGACACTTCAATAACTAGCACGAGACGGAGAACATGAGCTTTCTTTCTGTGTGCCATGTTTTTTAAGCTCTTCAGTCACCTGTTGATGTTTTAGAAATGATGATTTTCCTTTGACTTTCACTCTCATACCCTGTCATGGTTCGTCCGGCGGCTCAGCGTCTCGGTTCGACATAGATTGACAGCAGAGTTATTCTTACCACCACAAGTCGATTACCTTCCTGTACCAACAAGCGTTTTATTTCACTTATACCTCCGCACTCTGGCATTCCGATATTTTTTTAAATGAGTATTCATTAAACAGCGACACATCATACTTTTTATCCGTTTCTAGTTACGTGTTCTGGAGCGTTCCTTTTCTCACTTACGTCACATCTGCTAGAATCACTCGCACCATCACCAGCGTAACATTTCTCTTTCATAAATATTAAACAAACGTCTCCAGGATTTTTTAAATTATTATTATTATTTTAAATCAGCATTTATTAGTTTTTATCTCTTAGGTGACGATAGTATTTTCACCCTTGACCTGCTACCGTTTAAACGAACCGACTGTCTCTCGCATTGGCGTGCGTATTTGAACTCGAAATGAGCTACACACGTGTTTTTTCAGTTTGCGAACAGCGTTTACTGATCTCCGTGGGAACGGGTAGTTCTGCACCCGGATTTATTTCCCACTTGTAGATAGATACAGTACTGTAGTCTCCTCTTCAGAATCAGAATAATATGAGATTATTAATAACTGAAGAGAGATTACTTTTTGAATACTTGGCCATGCACATGGCATGAGACCCACATGCATGTAGTCACGTAGGGTGATGAAATACTCCTTCTGTCACTACAACTGAAAAAGAAAAAAACCAAACGGAAACGCAACCACGTTTCTAGATTTGTAGACCTCAGGGTTCTCTGAGGACTCTGATGAATCACTCATTTGGTTCTTTCTCTAATTGACTCATCAGGACAAAAACAGACTGACTAAGTGGAATTTCTTTTTTTTTCTTTGGGTGGTTGGGGGGGATCCAAAACCAACAGTTGATTTCACAAACCTTACTCTGTTGCTTGCATTCATTCATTCATTCATTCATTTATTTATTATTTTTCAGTAGATGTTGATCAGACATTTACAATTCACTCATTCATCATCACCCTGTTTAATCTGCGTGCGTTTTCCGTCATGGGGAAGGAAAAAAAAAGCATAGACTTGTTATCTTTCTAATGCACGTAGACAAGATGACAGTAAATAGTTTGCTGACATTTCATTCAGCGTAGGATGGGAGGTAATTTTCTTCCTGAAGTTACTAAGTGATCAGCTTTCTGACCTTTTTTTGACCGTGCACTTCTTCAGATCTTTCAACAGTGATGGTGTAGCGAGAATAAACGATACACTTAGAAGAACGTTCGATTTACTTTTGGGAAACCTCCCTGAAAGGACGCCAGGAAGAAACCTCGAGAAGAACCAGACTAACAGTGATTTGGTTCTACAGAATGTTTCCGGCATTTGGTTTTCCAGGAACGTTGTCTTAACAGAAATGGAACGTTCCCAGAAGGTCAGGTTGGGTTTGAAAATCCAGCTTTTGGTGATCGTTCCTTGTCAGGTGGCCTATAACAATAAGAGAACCAACTGTCTTCTGGGATGAGCACAGGACAGTCTTTATAATTTACAGAAGCAGTTCTATAAATATGTGGATGGTGTTGGTGTTTTTATTTTGTGTTCTCTACCGCAGTATATTGGAGTTGGAATGGCAGACTTGCAGCTTGAATTTGTGGGAATACACTTCCGAATTAGGTGAACGGTGTAGGAATTACAGCACTGCAGTACTTTTTTAAGGGCCTAGAAGTACTGTAATTGGACAGAGTTGGCTGCCCAGCTGTTCCATGGGAAGGCATGTGTTATCCCTTCATTATTCAGATCCAGAGTTGATTTCACTTGTGGCATTTTGCATTTGGAATTTCTTTGCTGTTCACTCTCAATATGGAGTCCAGAGAGCTGTCACTGCCAGTGAGGCAAGCCACCATCGGGCTGAAAAATCCAAACGAACCCATCAGCGAGAGTGCAAAAACATTTAGATCTACCCAAATGAACTATTTGGAACGTTCTTTAAAAGAAAGAACGCACCGGTGAGCTCAAGGAACCACTACTGAGAAGACCACCGAAAACACCTGCGGTTAGATGGCAGAAGAATACTTGCTCCGGTGAAGAAAAACTGGTTCACAACAGTTGGCCAGATCAAGAACACCCTCCTGGAGGTAGGTGTATCTGTGTCCAAGTCAACAATCAAGGGAAGACTTCCCAGAGGACATGCTAAACCATGGGTAAAGCTGAAAAACAGGAAGGCTCATGCAGAAACCGGGCTCACATGAACGAAAACATTTCTCAAAGTACGCTTGAGGTAATCAAGAGAGATTTTCCATCTGTTAGTATGTTTTTGTTTATGTTTTGCCCCAGCGCTATGTATTTGTAGCTGTCTGTGACATCCTACCACAGGTGGATGTTGGGTCATTTTCATCCTCGCTTTTTTCCCAGACTCGGGCTGTGAGTTTGGTACAGTCGGTGAGGTGTGAAAACTGTCCTCGAACCCAAAAGTGGTCCAGCAATCCAGTCCCTGGTCTTTTTGAAAACAGTGCACTGGGGTTCGCTTCAACTTAATCGAACTGAACTGGTCTCTGAGCTGCATGCCAAGTAACCTGATCAATCCAGTTTGTCACGATACTACCTGCTTCTATTTTTGTGATTCTGGGAAAAGAGTTGTTACTTCGGCACTTAAAAACCATAAAACGGGTGAATCCGGCGTCTTCTGTGTTGCAGTCTGCGACGTACGGAATTCTGCTGTGCGAAAGCGAACCTGTGATGATAGGCCCCGCCCCCAAACAAGCCAAAGTTCAAACTGGTGTGTCTGAAGGAAGTGCGAATGCCATTGAACGCCATAGCGTAAATTTTTCACATTGCCAGAACTTTCTCATCAGCAGCCTTTGGTCAGAATGGCGGTGAAGTCACGACCACGGGATCACGTTTACGATGTGCGGTTTGATTTTTTTAAAACATTTTTTGCAAAAATCGTACAGTAAATCCGGCTCAAGACTTGTATATAAAACGTATAACCATGAGGCCATTTCCAGGTGATCCTCCGGCTGTCTCTCTACAGCCTTTGCGAAACTGATGTTTTCCCCTCATGTGCCGGAGCATTGTTGAGGTTTGTGGGCCGAGCGCGATCGTCGGTGACGGGTATTGTGTTTGGAAGGTCCTTCAGAATTTGTAGCCAAGCGTCTTGTGTGTGTTTGTGGTTTTTTTTTTGTGGGAGGAAAACGGGCACGGTCGCAGGCTGAAACTCGATTAGTTTAAAACAAAAAGCTGTTTGATTTGGATGTTGGAGCAGGCAGTACTCCAACACACACTTTCTGCTGACCTCTGACCTTCTCATTGAGAGATAATATATCTCATTGGGTGAGCAAATATAACAACCAGGCAACAGATGTTATTACACTCGCCTTTTTTCCGAACATCTCTGATCAAATAACGAACTTGACTGCAAAATCTAGGCAATACAAACGAACGGTTGTGAGCTTAGCGTCGGCTCTGTTCTGTGATCTCGCTCTCCCTACAGGGAGTTCTCATCCTTCGTGTTCGCGGAGCCTCAAAACAGCCGGCCTCTCCCTGGTCTACAGCCTTACATGGAAAAAGTATTTCTCACCCTTACTCACTGAACAGGCGTGAGCGAGAGTGTGTGTGGATGTCGGTCTGATTTCTATTCAGCTTCGCATTAAATAATACATCGCCTTGTATGTACTGGATCAGTTACAGAAACGGGAATCGATTTATGAGATTTCTGACAAAATACCAACGTGCTTCTTATAATATGAACCAACAAGAGCTGGAGGATATCACATGGGTGAAGGAAACACCAGATCAGAACTAATAATACTGTAGTTTTGTATAGTAGAGAAGAGAAAAGTTCAACAGTCATCATCTGACGAAATAGGAAATTTTAATATTTTTTTTTTCCGATGAAATGTTGACCCAGTCAAAGCCTTTTTCATTTCATCACTGAGTCCAATGGAATTAAAGGGTATGCAGAAATAAATTTTGGGTGAGTCTCAAATTGCAGCACCTGGGGAAAATCCTGCTGATTCTTTACACTTTCTTGTTAGCTTTTTTTTTTTTTTCTTTTCTTTTAAAAGCGTGTAATGATTCATATGAGGCACTAACGGCAATCTATAAAGTCCCTGTGAAATGTGCAGTGTTATTCGACGTGTCGACTTAATTTCTACTGAAACAGCAAGTCAGGGCGGGACATACTATGTGGCACCGCCCCTTTTGAAATCACTGGAATCAAGGAATCATTGTAAAAAAATTATATCCGGCACAAATACCTCCTTCGTTTCCTCCTTAACCAGCTTACAGTCGGAAAACCGAATAAGAACGTTTTATTTGAACACGCGTCCGAACAGCACGCTCGCTAATCTGATGTCACTCGCTCGAGATGGTCAACTTCAGCAAGGTATTTCATTCCAGAGAATGAAAATCTGATGATTTTGGAATGATGTCATCAAAATTGGTGATCGGTATAAACAGGGCTGGGTGATATCGGTATCGTGATAAACAATTACTGGATACACGTCTCTGAGCTGTTGTTGGTATGGTGATGTGTGTGTGTTTTTTTTTTTTTTTTTTTTTTTTTTTTTTTAAATATATAGTTTTTAATAACTACAAATGAACTGTTAATTTTCTCCGTCTTCATAGGCATTAAAGAAAAGTATCGTGTAATGTTTTTCAGTATATATCACAATGTATATGTATGTATGTGTATGTAATTTTTTTTTTTTTTTTAAATATAGATGGATATATAAAATGTGTGTGTGTATATTAGTGATGCACGTCATGTATCGCAGAAATGTCCTCAAGAATCGACATCTGATATTTTTGTCGTATCGCCCAGCCTTAATTCTAAATGTTTTGGCACACACTAACTTATAGATAAACTTAATGCTAAGATATAAGATATTAAACTCACAAAACTTCAGTTTTTATGTCACGGGGACTTGAATCAATGCCTCACGATATTAGCTACACAGTAATTAAGCAAATGAGAAATATAGTTTTTGTTGTTTGTTTGGGTTTTTTTGCGTGTGTAATATTTCTTGTACTGTTTAATGCCAAAACCGTTTTTTTAACAATATACACTGTGTTTCATAACTTCATTATGAAAGCAAGAATAAATAAACGTAGCACACATCTGTGTCCTTTTGCTCCCTCTGTGTTTTATCCCCGCGTTCGCCATGTCCTCGGTTTGTTGTCAATTCCGGAGAAGAGGAACTCCTCGCTCACTTTAGCACAGCCGGTTGTACCTGGGATGAGTCTTTGCGCTCGCTTTTACGTTCCATCCAGAGCTCTGAGGCGTCAATGTTCCACTCGGCGGGATACGAGCCGTTATGAGCTGTTAATGAGGTGATGTCATAGAGAAAGGACCGCTCCACACGTCTCTCTCCAAAACCCACAGCTGCTTTGTGTTTGAGAGGTCATGCTCACACTCTTTCCCCACCCCTGCGCTCCAGGACGATCCCACTGCGATCTCTCTCTCTCTCACACACACACACACACATACACACATACACACATTTCCTGATCTCAGTCTTCTGTCTCTTGTCTCTTTTAGACTGCTGAGCTGATTGGTGACGTGATCCTGCCATGCGTGAATACAAGCTTGTGGTGTTGGGCTCCGGAGGCGTGGGCAAGTCCGCACTGGTGAGTACGCCGCGGGAAGAATAAAACGCATCACAGTGTGCTGTTCTAGGAAAATGATCAATGACTGGGCGACGTGAAGCACAGTTACTGTTCAGACCATGACGTTGATTGTTTTATCACTGGGGTGACACGGTCGTGAAGCAAATTATTCCTCTTGCATCGCAACAGTTTGTCAACGATTACTATGTTTTCCTTTAAGAACGAATTCTCAATTCTGATTGGTCGGAATTCCGAAAGTGTCGGCTCTGACAGAAGCTCCAGGTTTATATTATACAAGTCACGGTATATTAATGTGCTCGTTTAAACACGTCATTGTTTCTATAGTAACGACCTACTAACCATGGGATGAATAAATGAATGAAAAACGTCGTCGTTACTATAGTAACAAACTATTTACCATGGGGTGAATGAAAGACCTCATAACAGTGTAATATTTGTCTATTTATTTGGCATTTATGGAAGGAGTCTCCATTGTCCGTGCTTTTGTAACAATAAAGCTGTAAGTCTTCATGCTGGACAGTTTTACGTTTAACGTTGAGAGAAAAGAGGGTTTCAGCTGCTATAACATAAGCGATGGCAGGAATGTCTTTTAGACATACAGCAAGTTCTTTAATGAACATAAAATGGTAATCGTGGGCAAGTTGCAGCAGTATAAGAGGAATAAAACACTTCGAGACATGCTGCTGTTGGAAGATCCGAAAGGGAACGTTAAGTTCGCTTCATCACACCACCCCGGTGTTGATTATTTTCCCACATCATCACAACCACTTTAGTCCATCAAGATGACCTTTCCCATCCTGGGATTGAGAAATGAAAGATCATTTGTGTTTGTGTTGTGATTTATGTTCTTGTTAATTATTATTTTTTATGATTTTGTCACAGACAGTACAGTTTGTCCAGGGCATCTTCGTGGAGAAGTATGATCCCACAATAGAAGACTCCTACAGAAAGGTAGTTTGTGCTTCTCTGGTCTAGTTAGGCCTGATTTTTATCCCAGCTTTTTTTTTTTTTTTTTTTCTTTTCTTTCCCCTTCTCTTTTTCCTCTAACGTTCTCCTCTCTTCTCTGTTCAGCAAGTGGAAGTGGATGGGCAGCAGTGTATGCTCGAGATTCTGGACACAGCCGGCACAGTAAGTGGTCCTGAGCTCCATTCTGGCTTCTTGACTTGCCGAATACGCATTACAGCAGCAGTTTAGTGTGTAACGGATGTGGTCGGCTCAGAGTAATGACTCTAAACCACATGGAGCTGAAGTTTACTGAGGTGAGTTAGTGCAGGAAATGAGCTAAAAGTGGGAATATCCCAAATAGCAGCTCTCTTAACCGTACACTCGTCTAATTGGAGGTGAACTGATCATTTTTCACCCACGGTATAGCTTGATTATGGTAACAGAGCTACATTTCAGCCTCTGTTTGGTATATAAACTTTTTTTTTTGGTTTATGTGTAATAATATTTATAATGACAATATAATATAATCAGATTGCCCAGCCCTTTTCATGGAGGCTTAATGCGCGGGGGCACATTTGGTTCGTGGGTTTCCTCCTCCAGTCCTCCTCCTTCCGGTTTCCTCCTCCAGTCCAAAGAGGTGTTGTTCACTGACTGGCATTTCCAAAATGTGTGATCATACCTTGTGATGGGTTGGCACCCCGTCACGGGTGTCCCCCACCTTACTGGGATAGGCTCCAGGCCGTGGCGGACTGGTGGAAGACTGTGTCGGGATTCGCGCTTGTGATCCCTCTCAGGAACACAGTTAAATGTCTAGTTTCAGTTGCCTAAAGCGAGTCTTTTGAAACGTTTGTTTCAACGAGCGAACAGGAAGCCATTGTGGATTCAGCCTTCTGAATAAATAAAGGCTTAAGAGTTAAGCCAGATATCAGTGAAAAGTAAACATTACTTTGGATAAATAAATAAATAAAGTAAAAATCTGAAAGCTTTTGACAAGTATAATGTTTCCCTTTTTGTTTCGTGACAGTCTAACGGAATTATAGTCTGATGTAATATTTGAAAATTCGTAAACGCACCCATCACTGCTTTCTCTTTTCCCGTAACAGGAGCAGTTCACGGCGATGAGAGACCTGTACATGAAGAACGGCCAGGGCTTCGCTCTCGTCTACTCCATCACAGCACAGTCCACGTTTAACGACCTGCAGGATCTACGAGAACAGATCCTACGAGTAAAGGATACGGAAGATGTAAGCAAGCTCATCAGGAAGCGTTTTCGCAGTACATTATACTCGATACATACCGGGATTATGTCAACAGATCTATAGTATCTGCCTAAAAGTCCTTTTAATCAGACCCCTGAATGTGTAATAATTGCTACGTGGCACGTATAGCGAGCGAACCCCGTCGCCTTCACTCCTCCTCAAGCCGCGTCGGTTAAAGGATGCCCTTTTTTGGACATGTGTGACGGGAATGTAGCGCGAGCGGAGGATGAAGCCCCGGAGCAGTTAGCCATGTTGCAGTTTGTTATGATTGGCCTTCCTCGCTTCTCGTGCTAGTCGTCATGTACTGTCACATGGCCTGCATCTGGGAGTGTGTATATTTTGTGGAAATTGTTTCAAATTGGCTATTTTTCCGTGTGTAGTTAAAACCTCTTCACGGCAAGAATATGACTTTAAGGTGCGAGTGTGTGAATTCAGCCACCATGTCATCAGGGCTAACAAAAATGTAATTTTTGTTGTTCACCTTAAGTGAATTCATCGAATTAAGGAAATTTAAAAATGTTAACATGTCAATAAATAAAGGTTATAATGGCTAAGATGGGAAAACGGACTCGATAAACAAGCACAGACTCGCTCATCAGCATATCGGCCAATTAGCAGTGAAGAAATCTCCCCGTCCAATCAGTTTCAAGTTCAATTTAATGAAAAGTAATTGAGTTTAAGTTGAATTTAATTGACCCCCTTCTTTTAACTGATTAAAACAAAAATTAATTCAAAATGTTCTTGTGCAGAGCTGGAAAATCTGGGGGGAAAAAACAAATATGAAAGTTTGTGCTGGGTATAATATTTGGCGTTTGTTTGTTTTTGTTTATTTATTTATTTATTTATTTATTTATTGTTTTTCCTATCTGAGCGAATGGTATAGTATCACTGCTGATATTTGTTCTGTTACAGTATAAGATTGTAGCCTTGTTGAATATTCATAAACACTTGTGTACGTTCTGAATATATATTAAAGCAAAAATGTATTCAGAACTTTTTCACAGATACGTAAAAGCATGAAAATCCATGCACGTTTCATGCGTCATGCACGTTCGTACGTTCTTGTTAAGCTCGTTGAGGATCGCAGGTCTGAAAAGCTTTTAAGAAGGAGGAGAATAGGGGAAAAATAAATAGAAATGGTTTGGAATATTTATGAGCAAAGAGCGAGAAGCCTGAAAGTACAACTGTGGATGGAAACCCGGTTCGAGTCGGGACATTCCTGTGCAGCTCAGGATTTTACACTCGCTGATGTGGCTCCGTTTGCTTCCCCGGGGAACTGCGCTGTGCTTCCTGACTGTTTGGATTTGAAATACTCTCGCATGCAGCCAGTCCAAATATGGTGAGGACCCTTTTAGTGAGGAGAAGAGAGGCACTCTGTTCACTCGGGGTCTGCTGAGAGGACAGAACGAAACAGTTCGAGTCCGTAGAGCTGCAATAGCGCCTTCGTGTGGCATTTTTGTCAAATAAATGCCTTACGCTTAGAAAAGCGAGTATCCCTAGTACACCGTGCAGTCCTACAATGATTGTTTCCATTATGTGTGTCCTGAATTCTCACACATGAAGCCTCTATGCAAATACGGCGGGGCTGGAAATGTTTCCTTACACTTTCCACCCGCTAGCATTTGCTCACAGGTGTTACAAACAGCTTTATCTTCACAACCAGGGGCTTGATGGTTAAGACTCTGGGTTACTGATTGGAAGGTCGGGGGATCAATCCCCAGCACTGCCAAGCTGCTACTGTTGGGCCCTTGAGCAAGGTCCTTAACCCTCTCTGCTCCAGGAGTGCCGTATCATAGCTGACCCCAGCTTCCTAACATGCTGGAGTATTCAAAGAAAAGAAATTCACTGTGCTGTACTGTACATGTGCCCAATAAAGTTTCATTATCAAACCAAACTCGCCATATTTATTTATAAGTCCTCTTGAATCCAGACTAAAGACTGGCGTTTGCGTCAAATTTATTATAAAACGCATTTATTGAGCCTCACATAACGAGTTCAGTTAGTGATGTCGCTGATTAATCTCCACGGCTTCAGTGTACAGTCACGTCTGAGATTAGATGGTGATGTAGCACCTGGAAATCTTGTGTGCTGAGAGAGATAATCAAACACAGCTTATGTTACTGATAAACAAAATAGTTTTTTTTTGTTCTAGATTTGACTAAATAGTAAACTAGGCTGAGACATGGTGGAGCATATAAATGGCAGAATTGTGTGTGTGTGTGTGTATATACATACTGCAGACTCTTTTTAATGAATGAAAATATCTATGGACTTTCCATGGAGATCAAAAGACCATCATAATCCTTCTCTGTTTTAGGTGCCGATGATTCTGGTTGGTAATAAGTGTGATCTGGAGGACGAGCGAGTGGTGGGAAAGGAGCAGGGACAGAATCTGGCTCGTCAGTGGAACCACTGTGCCTTTTTAGAGTCCTCGGCAAAATCGAAGATCAACGTCCTCGACGTAAGCACGGGTGTTCGTAGGCTGATGTGATGACTTGATTAGATAAGCCCTTTATGACATCAGACATAAACCTACCATGTATTGTTTTTTCGATGTTTACAACTATTGACCAGAATTCATTCTGGATTTTTTTTATTTTTTCCTAGTGGAATTTATACCAGAATATTAAAATCCAAAAGTTTGAGGTTGCACAACTAGACAGGATGTGACCGTCCGACCGGAAGATCTGTTTCACTCGCGGATATGTACAGGAAGTGTGTTAACAGTTTTGTGTTTTAAACCACACGTTCACTTTGTAGTCACTCCATATTTTAGTAATGTTTGAGTAATAAGTACATTAGAACTTCATGCAGCCGGTTGTCGTGAGTAGCTGATGTTGGCAATACAGCAGGTCTTATTTGAGCGCTTGTACAGCACTTTGGTCAGCATTTGTTGTTTTTAAATGTACCTTACTAATAAATTTGACTTGACTTAATTGTGTATAAGAATTCTTCAGAACTAGCTACATGCAATTTATACATGTATCATGTAAAATATATACAGTAAGTTTTTTGTCATCTCATCTGTTAACTAAAAAAACGATTTTAATAAATTTCGTCAGTTGTTCGTCTAGAGCCGGAGAACAAAATGTAAATTTTTTGGTAACGTCATCTGGAGTTCGATTGACAGTTGGTGCATGATCAAATAAAGCTTGGTTTAGGGCTTATGTAGGTTTAAAGGATTCCTATGAACGCTGCCCTTTATCAAAGTGTTCCCCAACATCTAATCTGTTTAATCCGCTTGAACGCGTTTGTAACAGTGTCGTTTCCTCTCCTTGTAGATCTTCTATGACCTGGTCAGACAGATAAATAGGAAGACGCCAGTGGAGAAGAAAAAAGCGAAGAAGAAATCCAACTGCGTGCTCCTGTAGTGTCGTCCTCCCGACGGCACCTCGGAGCCAAGTACGTTCACCTCAGCTCCCCTTAACCTCATACTGCAGTTTTTTTTGTTTGTTTGTTTTTTTTTTTAAATAATGGTTTAATGAATTTATTTTTGGTTTCTGCGAAAAGAATGCGCATAATTGGATGAACATCATTCTCGGGCTTGAAACGTCTCTGGCACAGTAATCAGCATAGCCATATAATGGACTTCAACATACAATTGAGCACAAAGGACAAAATAAAGAGACAAATCCAACAAGGCGTTTTAGTTTAGTGTTACATTTCAGAGTACATGATTAAAACGGTCATTTTGCTGTATGATTAGATTACAGAAGACTTGAACTGCAAGGTGTGGTTTAAAAAAAAAAAAAATTATTGCTTGGATATAAAGTCAAAATAATGACTTAAGTTAAAACAACAAAATCAATATAAGTCAAAATTACAAGATACTAGGTCAAAATAATGACCTGTAATGTCAAAACAATTACATCTAGATCAAAATAATGATTTGTATCGCTATTTTGACCTAATATTTTGTTGGTTTAACTTGGTAAGCAATTATTTTGATCTTACTAAGTTAAAACAATTAAATACTAGGTGAAAAGATTGAGATGCTAAGTCAAAATTACAAGATACCAAGTCAAAAGAATGAGAGATTTGGTCAAAATAACAACTTACTAAGTTAAAGCAAGAAGATACCAAGTCAAAATAATGAGTTACTAAGTTAAAACAACTAAATACTAAGTCAAAATAATGAGGTACTAGGATAAAACAACAGTTTAATAAGTCAAAATAATGAGATCATCAAAATAATGAGATATTAAGTCAGAATAATGATTGCAATTGGAGAAAAGAAATTAGACTGTGTAGTTCAGGACTTCTGCATAAGATAAATCCATATGTTTGTTTATGTAGATTGTGGGGGGGGACCTCATCTATAAGTGGCTACAAACTTTTGCACTGCACTGTAATGGATATTTTCCTGTAATGTCCAGAAGATGGCAGCACGTTCAGTGTAATGCAGAATTACACTCATGCTCAAACAGTCTACCAGATTGCTGCTTATTAATAAAATAAAAAGTATGTCAGCCATTCAGCATATGACTTTACTGCCGTATTCTGTGAAAAATAAATTGAAACGCAGACCCTATACTAAAAAAAAAAATGGAACCAAGTCGGCTACAAACTTTTGCACTGCACTGTAATGGATATTTTCCTGTAATGTCCAGAAGATGGCAGCACGTTCAGTGTAATGCAGAATTACACTCATGCTCAAACAGTCTACCAGATTGCTGCTTATTAATAAAATAAAAAGTATGTCAGCCATTCAGCATATGACTTTACTGCCGTATTCTGTGAAAAATAAATTGAAACGCAGACCCTATACTAAAAAAAAAAATGGAACCAAGTCGAATTTAAAAAAAAAATGCATACTCAATACTCAAAGTATTTTCCTGTGTTATATCTTGTTATAAAGCTCTGACACTGGAGACTCCTTCCAAATATGCCAAAGAATCACCTATTACACATGTTTCTGTACTTTCTCCACCTGCAGGGCGCTGTAATGAAGAAGGGTTGCCCCGTTTGGAAGGGTTTTGCCATCCTCAGCGAGTGAATCTATGGAACAGTGATGAACTTGAAGGATACACAAAGAAAAAGAAAAACAAACACGTGGAGTCGTTGGTTGTTTTGTCTTTTTTTGTTTGTTTGTTTTGTTTTTTTTGTGTTTTTTTTTTTTTTTTTTTGGATTCCCAAACGTCTGAGGAGAAACGTTCGTTTATCACAACCTGAGTATGACTCATTTTTTGGTATTCCTCAGGAACACTGAGCATGATATCTTCTGTAAAAAATCCAACAATAAACACACAGCATCTTTAATTTCATTTCCAAACCAAACCCGCTTCAACCAGAGATCCAGGGAGCTGATTAAATCACCCACAGACGACTCGGTATTAAAGTAAGGACTTTATATATAGAGGAAAAGGCTTAATCCTACAACGGCATCAAGAAAAGAGAGAATTTTCAGGGGATTCGGAAGGAAATGCGTAACTGTGACCCATAATTTGGTCTCCTTACATTTCAGTACCTAAAGATTTAATTCCTTTTTTTTTCTTTTTTTTTTCTTTTTTTAATTTTAAACTCAAAACTGTCTTTATGAAGAGTTCTCTTTTCCATTCACAGTTCAGGAACTAATTATCCATTTCTTCTTCTTCTTCTTCTTCTTCTTCTTCTTCTTCTTGTTTTAATCTCTGCATCAGCATGACTGCATGATGTAGATGTTGTAAATGAAACGAATTTCAAGTGTTGACTTTTTTTTTTTTTCTTTTCTTTTTTTTTTTTTTCCTTAAGTATTTCATTCTCAAAGCCATTTGTGTAAAAGTTTATAGACGAAGGTTCGTAAGCTGTATGTAATTATACACCGTCTCCCTTTGCATCAAATAAGGACCTGACCCCTGACCTGTGACTGTTTTTGTACTTTAGTCGCTCGGCTTTCGTAGCTTCTTCCATAAACGTAATCTGATATTCTATTTTTTTGGACGTGTAAGACTTTGCGCCTTTTTATAGACGGGAGAAAATGGGTAAAATGCCAGACTGATTTGTAGGTCTTCTGAGTTTTGAATATATTGTACTATATCTCCTTTTAGTCCTTCTCATGCATTTCTGTCAGAAGTCGTTCTGGCTTTTATGGTTGATTAAAAATCAGATAATTAGCTTTTTTTTTTTTGTATAAAGTTAAAAAAAAAAAAAATTTCTGTTTTTTGAAGATTTGACTTGTGTGAAAACTGAGTTTGTCACGATCACTTGTCATTATTTAGATCTAAAAATTTTTAATGATTTTTAAATTTAGGTTCTAATTCGGGGTGGTATGTCGAATAAAACACTTGATGAGCTGGGAAAGTAATCAATAACGAGGTGGCGTTACTGTTAGTACACTGGAGTTGATTATTTTCTAATAAAAGCAGGTCCGGATGAAAGAACTCCTGGAGAAAGTCCGTGCCTCTGGTCTAGCTATCACAGAGGAATGTATGAAAAGATCAATATTGCGTTCATAATGCATTATAAAAACAGATTAAAAATGTTCGATAGCATACAACCTTAACACCTTATCCTGCTTTGTATACGCCTGCATTTATATTCATTAGTAGGTATGCATAATACTTTATAAAGCATGTGTATATACGACTTCATAATGTCAAGTTACATAATGCATTATAAATTCCGTGCATAAGAACAGTACGAATGTACATGAAGAAAGAAGAATACACAATGTTATGCTATAATGGTGCTACAATGCAGGTACTGGTGAAGTATCTTTACTGAAGGTTATGATGCATTCCCTGTGTTATAGCCAGGGTGTGTGCATTTTTCTTATGAACAGATGAAATGCGTTCATTGTAAATCATACACTGAAGCTTTATAAGTGTTTGCTTGTAACCGTAACTACCTCTGAGCATTTATACAAACTCATTCCAGGCAGTATAATGTATTATGCATGCTTTATAATACATTATGAATACAGCATACATAAGAAGTGTTACTGATTTATTTATTTATTTATTTTATATGGCCGTAACTTCCAGAACATCTCTATAGAAAGTTCTTCTTATGAACAGATATAATGTGTTATTTGACATAAGTCATATGGTTAAGCTTTATAAATTGTATGCATGCAATCAGAACTACTTCTGAGCATTTAGACAGACTTATGCCGGGCATTATGAGGTATTCTTATGAACATCTTATAACATATGCTCGCTCTCTCTCTATATATATCTATCTATATATATATATATATATATATATATAGTATCATATATTTTATATATATATATATACACACACACACACACACACAGGATTTAATGCTCTATGAATATACACACTAGGCCTTATCTTCCAAGGGGAACATGGAACCTTATGTTTTTCTTATGAACAGATATATAACGCTTTATGTAGCCTGACATTATAAAGTCAGTGTCATGGTAAAGCTTTATAAAGTGTTTTGCATGTAACCAGAAGTACTTATAAGCATTTATCCACACTTATTCCAGGTATTATTAAGTGTTATTATATTATGTATGCTTTATAATACATTCTGAATACAGGCTTCATAGGAATGCACACAGCTTTAACAGCACTATTTGCTTCCACCTCTAAGATGCATCATGAGGAGGTAGATTAGCCAGTGATCAATCTACACAAGACTGGTGCATTGAGTAGGCATGCTTATAACAGATGGTTATAACAAATGGTTAAAAAATTCAATTTCAGCCAGAGTGTTACTTTAATAGTAAATGAATGAGTTTCGAAGCAGGGCGCAGATCGATGTAATTCCTCCGATCTCGGAAGTTTATCCTCATTAGCTGACAGCTTGGTGTCGGTGGGGTGGGATTAACACCGTGCTCAGAGGGTCAGCTCTCACTGGAACGAGTCAGACTGCAGCCACGACCCTAAATCACCCCACACGCTGGCACTCTTACTGCTCCTGCAGTCCATTGAGGAAGCGTGCTGATGTCACGTACAGCACATGTAGGTCATGTGGCGTGTTAGGTCAGGCGAAGGGAGTCCTATACTGTTCATAATGACAGTACAGACACAATTTAATTCAACGTTATAGAGTCAGAGTGTCAACGTATTGGAAATGAGTTAACACTGTGCATAAAGCTACATAACGTCTACATATGACCTTCATGACATCTTGATATAAACCTACAAAAACATTTATAAAGTCTTATACCAATCTTATGTCAACCAAGGTCTTATGTACTGTAGGTACTGCGTAGCCTTATGTCCATTGCCCTTAAATATTTATTTAATTACTTTGTTATTTAAGTTATTCGGTTTTAAGGCCAATGTGCTCAAAGCTACATAACACTGACATATGACCTTCGGGACATCTGATATAAACCAACGTTAACATTCATAAAGTCTTATGCCAAGAGGCATCATTTGTCATAAAGTCTGCTTTTGTCAATTATGTCAATCATATATCAAACAAAATTTATATCATGAAAGTGTTATGCAGGGGCATACTGCCCTTATGAAACCTCTTTTCAATACGCTGTTTTGATGTTATTCTATCCTCAGGACAGTGTTATTCTATCCTCACATAGCTACATAGACATTCATAAGGCTTTTACCAAGTGGCATCAGTTTTCATTTACATTTATTCATTTAGCGGACGCTTTTATCCAAAGCAACTTACAAATGAGAAAAAACAAGCAGAGCGATATATCAATCAGAGAACAATACAAGTAGTGCTACCATACAAGATCCATTAATTGAGTTCCAGAAGAAGCAAAGTGCGCAGAGTAGAGGTGTAAGTGCCAAAGTAATTATTTATTTTTTATTATTTTTGTTTTTTTATGGGTTGGTTAGGTGTTGACGGAAGAGGTGGGTATTTAGCTGTTTTTTGAAGATGGTGAGAGATTCTGTGGTCCAGATTGTGGTTCGAAGTTCATTCCACCACTGAGGAACAGTTAGTTTGAATGTTCTTGAAAGGGACCTTGAGCCACGCTGAGTAGGCACTACTAAGTGTCGGTCGTTGACTGATCGCAGATTGCGTGAGGGAACGTAAGCCTTCAGGAGAGAGTTGAGGTAGGAGAGTGCTGTTCCAGACAAGGTCTTGTAGGTGAGCATCAAGGCCTTGGATTTGATGCGGGTGGCTACAGGAAGCCAGTGGAGGGATATGAACAGGGGTGTGACATGGGTTCTCTTGGGCTGGTTGAAGACGAGGCGTGCGGTCATAATGGCAGTCAGTTTTAATCTCAAGCTAAAGTGTCATAACAATCTTACGTCAAACCATAATCTATGTCACTTGACTTGGGTGTTAAGACAACTTCACATCAAAGTGGACAATCTGACACCTTTATAAATTCTTATATAGTTTTGTGGAGTGTAATAGAGGGCTCATATGCAGTACAAATCTTGCGGCGTTATGAATACTGCTCGCAAGTAAATTGCTGAAAATAAGCTGAAAGTGTGGAAGTTGTTTTACTTTAAATAATGTTGAATAGAATTTTTAAAGAGCTTTTTCAAATGTCTGCTCAAAGCTGTCTCGTGTGTTTGGGTGAGTGCTTAGGGAAGAACGACGGTCTAACTAACCTGCTGATGAGAAGAGACAGGTATGAGACAGGAAGGAGGGATATCCCACGAGGCTTTGCTGACATCGTGTCATCTCCATTCAGACTTCTCATCTCTGAAGTTGCAGTGAGTTTGACTGGTTTGATCAGCTTCCCTTATTAGAAACTTCCTTTAGTATGGAAGTGAAGTTTTAGGATGGTGCACTTTGATCATGGAATAACTGGTACCATTTAGGTGATGGTTTTTGCATTGTCAAAGTTATATTTGACAAGGAAAAGAAGGTCATATAAAATCTGTAAAGTTATTATCAATTTGAAGTGTTGTTGGGAGCGATTATTCCATCAGATAAATCAGGTTTCAATACCATCACACAGATCTCAGTGCACTTGAAGCACATATATAATATACAGGCTGTACATGGTATAATCATTTTTATACAACATCAGTGACATGGCTTGTATGAAATGTATCAGAACAAGCTTCTGAACCTTTTAGATGTTCAGAAACGTACTTCCAGAAGAAAAAATATCCCAAAAATAAATCCAGTACTGATGCATATCTGAGATTTTCCTTAACGCTGTCTATACTATGTTTCTTAATACAGTATCACATAATGGTTTTTTCCCTTCCCATTTCTCCCCCAATTTGGGTCTTGCTAATTCTTACCCACTATCTAACTCTTCCCATCACACAACAGCGACCAACTCTGGAGGAATGGACAAGCATGCGCTTCCTCTGAGGGCAGCATGACACACTCAGAAGAAAGCGCTATCTGCTCTCTTCCACATACATAAGCTCACAGATGCCCAATGATTGGCTAGTGTTGCTCTGATTGACAGGTGAGAGAGAGTATGCCATCCCCCCAACCAGAGTGTACGGCTAGTTTTGCTGTCTTGGCTCCCAGTTACGGATGTCTGTGTCATCATTGGGATTCAAACTCACACTCTTCTGACAACAGGATGAACTCTTTTCTGTTGCCTCGCTCGGTAGCTTATATTCTGTATTTCTTGTCAGTTGGTTGAAGCTGCTTTTTGCCAACAAAATGAAAATCATTATTTACAGTGTTTAACCATATTTTATACTGTATGGCCAAAAGTATGTGGACACGTGACCGTCAAACCCATACTGTATGTATTTCTTTCCCAAACTGTTACCACAAAGTTGGAAGCACACAAATGTATAGAATGTTTCTGTATGCTGTAGCATTAAAATTTCCCTTCACTGGAACTAACTTGCTCCAGCATGACGATGCCCCTGTGCACAAAAAACGAAGTCCATGCAGACAAGGTCTTGGTCTAACCCCACAGAACACCTTTGGAATGAATTGGAACGCCGACTACGCCCCCAGACCTCCTCAAAGAACATCAGTGCCTGACCAATGCCCTTGTAGCTGAATGAGAACAAATCCTCATAGCCACGCTCCGAAATCTAGTGGAAAGCCTTCCCAGAAGAGTGGAGGATATTAGAACAGCAAAGAGGGGACCAACTCTGGAATGAGATATTCACAAAAATGGATAAGAGTGTGATTGATCAGGTGTCCACATACTTTTGGATATATAATATATTATCAAGGGCACCAATACTTTTGAAGCCACTGTTTTACAGGGAACTAAATGTAATTCTACATCAGAAAACATGTTTATATACAGGATATTACTCATTATAGGTATTATTTATATTCTCTACACATACGAGGGGGGAAAGAGAATTCATTTGTGCACTAAAGTCTTTGAATGTTCTTTTGCCATCTCACCTCTGAGTAAAATAGGGAAAAGAGGGCAGCTTAAAATAACTGCTAGTCCTCACACTGAACTAATGGATTTTTCAGCCTTAAAGTCCATAAGTGACAGGAACATGAGGCTATTTTGGGTGATTTTTTTTTTCTCCTCAGGATGCTACGTAGCTGTCTGGTCGAATAAAAACACAGTCTGGTTCTACTTCACTGAGCCTGGAGGAGATGAACCTCACTTTTATTTCTAAGACAGATTATCTAAGACAGCTATTTAGTCGTTAACATTTTCCACCCTGTAGTTCGTCCCACTCTGTCACATAAGATCCACCACTATCTGTAAAAACACTAATCGATGTTAGCAAATGTGCCTATTGGTTTAGATTACACAAAATTATAGTTAGTCTAATATTAGGTGTTTTGCTAGCAAATTTTGGTGAATGTTTTAACCAGTGAATATAGCTTTTAAAGCTTAATATAATATATAATAGTTATATTATAATAATATAATAGTTTCTTGGCTAATGATTTTAATGAATCACATAAAATAATACTAAGAATACTGTCAGCTAGCAGGCTAGTCAGCCTGGCTACACAAAATAGCTTAATAGATAATGCTGCTAAAGGTTTTCATTACAAAAATAATAGTTAATCAAAATCAGCTGCTAACTTTAACTACACAATATAATAGTGTTTGGTTTACATACAGTCAGCCTAAACTTAGCTCTTAGCTAGCATGTTAAGCTAAGCTCTAGCTAACTGGAGAAACATTTAGCTGGCTAATTTTATTAAAGTGGTGTGTTTAGGTAGCTGGCTATTTTAGGTTTTTAGATAATATTGCTAAATCAGGATGTGTCTGTGTGTATGTGCGTGTTTTTAGGGTAAACATTTGCTAGCTGAATGTGAACAGGTCGATTCAATGTCATAGCATCTGCAATCTCTTCTATTTATTTTAAGTAAATCCACCAGAGCTGTTTACTCGACAGCCGGAGCCACATCAAATGATCGAGGTGAAATCATAAGCAGATGCTAGAACAAAATTGGAAATTGGCCGTGTTTTTTTATTTGTCTGTTTGCAAAGCCACTGCCTTCCTCTGTAATTGGGGACCACAGCAGCTGTGTTCTCTCTCACCGAGCACCGACCCGCAAGGGTTAAGGTTCTAACCCACATCTTTAATTAATGCTGTAACCGCCAGGGAGAGCAGACACATGATAATCACAGCCGGGCTGAGGCTGATGCACACATTATAGAGACCTGATGCCCCTGGGCTCTGGGCCTGATACCCCAAACCAACCTGGCATGTGCGTTCTGTCATGGGTTTATTTCTAAACTGATGATTAGCGGTGTAGAGATTTTAAAGGAATACATAACATATGCACCATGCATAATATATAGAATGTAGACAAACAATCAACAGCATTGTGTTGCGATGAAGTGAAGTTACTGTTGCCACCATGAAGTTGATTATTTTCCTATAACAGCACATCTGAATCCTGAAGTGTTATTGTGTTATTCCATAGCAATCAGCACAGTAACACTAACTATTTTGAATTAATTAGTGAATGACACATGATAGTTTTTATCCATTTATAGTTACTTTTAATGTTCTGGAGGTAGTTAGAAGTTACCGTAATGCCATACATCCATTGTCCATATCGCTTATCCTACACAGGGTCATGGGGGACTCTGGAGCCTGTCCCAGGGAACTCAGGGCACAAGGCAAGGGGGACACCCTGGACATCATCGAGTACCTGGAGGAAACCCTGAAGCACGGGGAGAACATGCAAACTCCATGCACACAGGGGGAGGTAGGATTCGAACCCCCAACCACAGAGGTGCAAGGTTAGAATGCTAACCACCGTGCCCCGCATATGGTGCTAATACTCTAATAAGACAAGCTAGTTTTTAGCCAGAAACAGGAAAGAGGAAAATTGGTGAGACAACTGGTGAAACTGGAGACTCCTTCCATCAATGTTAAACGCCTTCCATGTGCATCACCACATACATTTTAACTTTAAACAAGAAATACTTGCTTTCATCTCAGTCATTTGCATTTCGATAGTATTTCATATCTATAACCTATCTAGTCTCCACACACAATAAAGCGTTTGTTCCCAAGCCACATTATTACCTGGAGAAGCACTACTAGTGACATCACTAACTGAACTCGTAAATAGCCCCGCCTCCAATTCAGATTAATGATCATGTCCTGAGCAAATCTGTCATCATGTTCCTGTCATTTGCTGTGTTAACAATCTTGACCCGAACGCCGGTCCATTAAAATGAAGTCGCCCATTTCTCTTGGGCTAAGTAAATTTTTTGATTGAGCTTAGTAGCTAGGCATTGAACTTCATTTGAATGCTGGTGTGCATTTTTATTTACCCCACATACTCATAAGTTACTGATGCAGCACTGAACCAAAGGCCGAGAAGAAGAAAGAGAGAAATATCTTCGTCAAGATGAAAAGGATGACTCTGAATCAAAAGAATAGCAATAATTACCAGTCTGAGTGGAGCTTCAGGAGAAGGAGAATGGAGCTTCAGACAGAAAGAGAAAGCAGGCGGGACCCTTGTTTCGCTGTCTGCTCTCTCTCTCTCTCTCTCTCTCTCTCTCTCTCTCTGCAGCTTAAAGCTGCTCATTTGCATCTCATTTGGATTTTCAAACAGTGCTGTGGAATAAAACTGCACTGTGGGTGTGGGAGAAGTGGGACAAGAAGGAGATCAAACAGTCTCTGAAGTTTTCAGATGCTCCAGAGACACCCTATGTGAAGGTGTTTAGTCATCCAGATCTTTTTGAAATGTCTAATCGTCAGAGGTGGAAAGTAAAAAAAGACATGAATCTTTACTTGTACTTCACGTCATAAAATAATAATAATAATAATAATAATAATAATAATAATAATAATAATAATGGGCCTTATTTATCAAACAGATTTATGAGGAAATCGCTTTGATGTGTATTTTCACCCAAAATTTGCTATTCATGAAAATCCCGTAAATTTATAACAATTTTCGTCTCCTGCTCCTGAGTGTGTGTAAATTTATGCATAAGACTAAAGGTACGTTCACACATACAGTGACTCGAAATATATCAGAATTCATGCTACATTTTTAATTATGATTAAATTATCATGCAACTATTATTATTATTAACATCATTTTTATTGACGAAAAAAGAATTCTGTTCAAAACATGAATTCAACACGAAATACAGTATTGAGTTCCTCTTTAAGCTTTCGTGCCAGGGAAGCATCGGGGCTTTTGAAGTAATCCAAATGCCTGAGTTCATTCTCGGACGTTATGTAAATTTAATTTTCCCTGAAATGATTTTATATAACTCCTCTGGCCATTCTGATTAAATAAACCATTTCAGATGGAGTGATGCAGAAGAAGATGCATTTAATTTTCAGCTCAATCGTGTTTATTTGGAAAGGTTTATTAGATTTAAGTGGATTTAGTCTGATGTCTAATAATATGGCCATCTTTTCAGGACACGAGAATGATAAATGATGGTTTCATTTACTAATTTAATTGATTCTGTTGTGTATTAATGGATGGAGACGTCACTCTCACCACCCGGATAAAACATGTACAGCTCATATACTGTAACGGTGTGCCAAGTTTCCCATTAGCGAGTGTGTTCCTGTTTATTGATTTTCTCACTGCATGAGTGTTTTGCTCTCCACGCAGGCCAAAAACAGCTTCGTAAACAGCTGATCTGAAGCTCTGTGCGAAGATGTACATGTGTGTTTGAGAGCGTGTACATCTCTATGTATATACATAGTCTATAATGAGTGCCAATGATGTTTTAAATCACCCTTCTTTTTTTTTTACCACTTCTTTCATTAATATGTTGGACTATTTTTACAGTTTCCTACATTACCAACAATCCTGTTCGACTTCCTGCAGATAGTAGTACAGCCCTCGCTTCATCTCTACTTAGAGAGTGATGCAGTGTGCTTTAGTGTTCAGAAATCTGTCCATCTTTCTCACCTCCTCATCTGTACACTCTGCTCAAAGAGATTAGCTTGCAAATCTTCAACTTTCATGCTAATACCGCCATCAACGCCATCGTAGAACTAGCAAAGCCGTAACTCAGCATGACTTCGTCTGGGACTTTGAGTCCAACATTTGCACCAACGTCTTCACTGCTTCTGTGCTGGATTTCTCATTAAATGTCACTGGAAAATGTCGAATGAGAAAGGAAACTCTAGCTCTTGTTTTTTGAGCTAACCATTATCACTTATGTTTCAGATCGTTGAAATAGCAGTAAAAATATCCACCTGTGACGTCAGCATGGAAGACAAATGCTAACTGACAACAGCTGCTTTTTTTTTTTTTTTTGAGTATGTGCCATATTAGGATCTTATATGAATATTTTAGGATATTATTGGTCATAGATCAGAGCCTGAGGAGAATTAAGGATAAGGAAATTATTTATTTTATACAACAATTTTGCACGTTCTCTTGGAAAGGGTGCTAATATTTATGGAGTTGACTCTAACGTCTTTAAGATGTACCCAGATGTGAACAGGATTGCTATCAAAAATTGGAAAAAAAAAAGAATTGATTTTTGGAAGTGAACTGTCTAATATGGCTTTGTGACTGTGGGGTGTTGGAAATGCAACTCAGCAGGAGGTCTGATGAAGGTCTGATTTACCGCTCTCTCTTTCTCGCTCTTGCTCTCTCTCTCTCTCTCTCTCTGGTGATAAATATAAAAAGTGAAATGTGAGCACATTCCGGTGGCCTGCAGTAAAGCTCTGGCTGGAACAGCTGAAGACGTTGACATAGCAAGAATGAATTTGTGAGATTGGGAAGTTGATCCACTTCTCGATTCTCTTTCCGGCTCCTTCCGAACACGTACACTCACTCATCAATCTCAGAATCAATCCCACCTTAATCCCATTATCAACACTGGGACTATGTCTAGAAAAAATGACCGCATGCTGTCAGGTTACAGAGAGTGATTGTGCAACGAGACGGAGCCGCTGCTTTGTCCTACTTCTTGGGGCAGTGAGAGAGCGGCAGCTGCCCAAGCAGTGAGACAGGAAGAAGGGGGATGGAGTGAGGAAGGACAGAGGAAGGCAGTCATCCAGTTAGTGAGTGCTCACATCCCTCTCGCTCTTTCTCTCTCAGTCTCAAGGGGAAGGTAGAAGAGAAGGAGTCTGTGAGGAAGACGACAGCTGCAGCCCTCGGGTTCTCGAGCTTGGGAAGAGCTGCTCAGTTTCCCATCCAACCCTGCACCTGGCTGCCCTGAATGGACAGAGTGTGCTTTAGACATTTTTATTCATGTTTATAAGAAGTAAAACACTGTTAAATGTTGTAGTGATGTTAATTAATGGTGACAATGGACACGTCAACCAATTCACTAAAAACACTTTATTTATTTATTTATTACTCAAAGAATTGCAGCATAGTTGATGGCTGACACATGGTTCTATCCTGAGCTCAGGTTACTGTCTGTGTGGCATTTCGTATGCCATCTTTGTGTCCGCATGGGTTTTCTCCAGGTTCTCTGGTTTCTTCCCATCTCTCAAAAACATGCCAGTAAGTTGCTTGTGGCCAGTTTTCCCGGGAATGACTCCGTATACACCTCGATAGCTGACTAGCATAAAGTGGTTACTCACAGTGAGTGAATGAGTGAGTTTTGTTGATTCTTGGGGTCAACTCATGTATTACTCATTGTAGCAAGTGGGGTGTGAGTACCAGATGTGAAGCAGGAGAGGATATCATGGAGAATGAGCAGGTAATGAGTGAGTATCTACACCGGTGTGCAGTTAATGAGACAAAGAGAGAGCGAGAGTGAGAGGATGCAACAACTCCACCAACCTTGACCATGAACAGACAATGGCAACAGTAACTTTGTGTGTGTAATATTTATATTAGAAAAGCACTGTGTCGATTTAAATAAAATAATCTCCACAGGTAGATAAGAAGCCTGCCTCCCTTGTCCTCATTCCCCATCCTTACCCGACTAGGTGCCTCAAAAACAACATCCTGTTTGGCGCTTTCTGAAACCCAAACCTGGAGTTGACTCCCACACTGGAGCTGGAGTTGGAATTGTGTGTTGAGGTCCAATGAGTCCAAAATCAAAGTTTCTGCCCCAAACCATAACAATGTGGTGGAACAAAATGAACCCTATGTACCCTACAACAAAAATAGAAACAGGACTCCATTTCAGTCCCCAGATTTGAACCTGCTATTAAGATTAAACAGAATGTCTATATACACAAACATAAGAATATATAAATGAGCTTAAAATATTCTGTATGGCGGAGGGTCCAAAATCTCCAATCTTCTTAGACATGATGGGAACAGGTTCGATGCGTTTCTCTCTACAGGGGAGGCTTCATTAATTATTATCGATGGGGGGTGCCAATAGTTTTGATAACTATTTTTGCAAAGGGAAACGCTCAATTCATGAAAACCTTATCTGTTATTGTATGCGTTTTTGAGTTTCAGACATGCAGTAAGGTCATCACTGACACTTAATACATTTTTTTTTGTTTTCAAATATAAAGAAATATACATTTTTTATTGAAAGTGTAACAACAGACAGGTCTCACAGTATATATACACTGATTTCAATAACATGAAAAAAAAACCCTTGCTTTGGCAAGACAACAAAATACAGGCTTAACAAACTAGACGCCATTTCTACATTCCCATGCCCACCTCCACTGTATAAATCCCAGTTAGGTACAAAAGTATTTTGTGACTATGGTAGAAAAGTGTCGACAGTTCATTTTCACCCTCAGAGCACAGAATGGCTTTTTGTGTATCAGCATTTTCTCCTCGTTATTTTACGGTCGTGTCATGAATTGTGAATGATGCATGATGCTGAAGTATATTTCGTATCTGGAAAAAAAAAAGAAACAACCCAACCCACAGCTTTTCTACAAGGTATAAGTACTTGTGTACATTTATTTCCCCTGACAAGCCACCAGTTGAAAAATGTAGCCTCATATCCCCCCTCTTAAAGATTATGTAAGATTCAAAAGGGATTATTGTGTCTTCTAAAACAAATAATGATGACCTGGTCAGTTGGAGCTACATCCTTTTGCATATTTCAGACATTTTTTTTTTTGAAGTACATTTTTGATATTCTGCCATCTCAAGTTTCAGTGTATTCTTCTTAGGAGTCCTTTTGAGATTCAAAGTCACCTGAGGTAAGATCAAATGGTGGTGGTGGTGGTGGGGGGAGGGGGGGGGGGGGTATGGGCATTGTACACTATTATCCTTTGTATGTCAAATGCAAGACTGCGAGACTATTTTGCAGTTGATCCATTTGCACAAGCTAATTATTTAAATAAAAAATGAACTATTAGAGTATTGGTTCAAACGTGATATTAAATTTGTCGGTGAATAAAAAAAAAAGTTTGACACTTTTCTCCTATTTCATTAAGATACTAAAGGCAGGTCTACATGTAAGTGTTGGGAGGAAGATCTGTGCCATACTGTACATAATGCAACCTCTAAAAACAGATCCGAAAGTAAACACACTGAACAGTTTTACAGAAGTTCATAGTCGAGAGGAACCTCTATTTGCCCTGAATGAAGACTGTGGTAATTCAGTGCAGACACCATGGTAGATTTGTGTTTGAGATTAAAACAAGAAAGTAGATTTGAAGAGATTAAAACAAGAAAGAGTGGAGA
The DNA here is from genome assembly GCF_001660625.3 of Ictalurus punctatus. Taxonomy (NCBI): domain Eukaryota; kingdom Metazoa; phylum Chordata; class Actinopteri; order Siluriformes; family Ictaluridae; genus Ictalurus; species Ictalurus punctatus. Next base: position 8,818,721 of record NC_030436.2, read on the forward strand.
CGAACAAATTATTAGCATATCAGCAGAAGTGTCTTGGGTATTTGTATTCTCACTGAGAGGCGAGTGCTTTTCATCAGAAAAAGATCTCATTTCACACCCTGAAGGCTTTGATAGATTGTCATCGACGAAGTCCAAACCAAATCAATTTTTAATCTCACTCAGTTCTGCGCAAATGTTGAATTCCCACCTCGTCATCCAGAAAATCACTGTTAAACCCAAACAGCTGTATGGTAATCAAGCAAAGGCTGGACCTTTTCCACTGCATCTGTAGGTCTCCTACCTAGGTAAAGTCCTAATAAATGGCCCCTCTCCTCTGCTGGCTGAGGACACAATCTACCCTTTGCTTGCTGTCCACCCCCTGCCCAAAATGGCAAGTAGAATCTACCCTTGGCCTTGGTGGTTTTCTTGGGTCTCTTGAAAAGCTCTGCTTCAGAGTCATGACCTGGTGGCATCCAACCAGGTTTTTCTTTCAACAGTTTGTCCCGGTCAGGTCGCACACTACGCAGAAACTTCTTGAAGATATTGCTTGTCAGCGAGAACCTTTTGCAGAGCTCTTGGGATCGGCTGAGGCAGAGCGGATGAGCAGGGGAGTCTGGTCTGTTGATTCCCTCTCCCCCTTCAATACAGTCTTTATCCACTTCAGGCAGGTCAAGCCAGTTGCCTACCAGGTCAGCAAGCACGTTGTCTCCAAGCACTAGGGGTTGACGATTGCGGCTGCGACTCATGAGAGAGGACGTCCAATCACTGGAGTCGTCCAAGCTGTCTTCGATGTAGTCACTGTCCAAGGATGGTCCCTCTCGAGACAAGCTATGGAGAATCCCAGACAGATCCACTGATGTAAGTCGGGATGAGTGTGGGTGCATGCTTTGGTGGTCCGTTGGTGTTTGACACATTTTTGGGCCACAATATTCAACTTGTGGGGCAGTGTATCCTGAGATCTTCTTGAGCAAAGGCAAACCCTCACTTTCCAGACTGGATGTAGATGGTGAAGTCCCGACACTACTGCGATGTAGGTGATGAAGTTGAACTTTATCTTTTTGGCCAGAGATCTCAGATAACTGATGTTCCTGGTCTTGAGGCTGAAAGTTACAGTTAATGGATTTAGCTGGTGGTGGAGATGCACAATTCTTTTTTCCCGAGATCTCCAGCTGCTCAAGGGCAGTTTGGACTTGGAGAAGTTTGAGTTCTTGAAGAGCCCCCATCATGGAGTTCATTTGAGCATGAAGACCATCACCAGCCTCTTTCATAGAAAGCTGCGGAGGGCAGAGGCAAAGGAATGGATAATAAAAGGAATTCGTTAACATGACATATACTGATCTTGGTAAGTGCTGAACACTCTTAGAAAAATGGTTTCTCAAGGGCTGTTTGAATAGTTAAGGTTTCTAAGTGCTCTTAAGGATACATATTTGGAAAATCCTCTCTGATAGTGAGACACTTTGTAGCAGGGTAGTACATAAAACCTTCAAGGGTTCTCCCCCCAGCCAGAGGGACACACCAAAAAACTCATATATCTGATATTTTTTTCCAGGAGAGTAGCAACGTAAAGGGTCCTTTAATTTCTTCATATAGAGAATAATGCAAATATTCTATGTACAAATCTAAGACAATCCTAAAGAAATCCTTTAGAAAGCTACAACTGTTAACTGTCACAAGAAACCTTGCAGCACCCTTTATTTAAGACTGTACAGTTATTACTTATCACTTTGCATTTTTTTTTAACCTTATCAATAAGATCAATTAAATAGATATATGTTTCTGGATTAAAAATATATATTAAAATATACCATTTGTCAACCAGACATCTATACCCATCTTCTAAATAGTGAAAGGTTTAATTGCTTGTCATATCCCAGCGCTCAATAACCACTTAACGCTAGTTCAAATACAATCCTTCTTGCTGATGATTTAAATCCTAAACAACAAATTTTGAGTATGTATTTCCTTACAACTTATCTAATTGCGCATCATTATCCCTCAATTATCTTTCTTGATGGCATTTTACATGTAATCCAAACACAATAAGAGACTATCGACTTACCTTGCATCATCTTTCACACAGGGGAGTTCCTCCCTTCTGTCAGTCTCTAGTCCACTCACCTTTCAGAGGCCAAGTTTGCTAGCCCTATATGTCACTTTCTGCCAATTGGAGACCTTGTTCTGCCCTGGCACCCAATAGGACACGTCTAGACATTAATCCCAAACAGAGGGGCCAGTTCACTCAAGCATAATCGATTGACAGAAACTGGTGAGAGTGACAGTGTGGGGGTGGTAGAGGGATGCCATATGTCATGACTGTGTTTTACCCACTCTTGAAATAATTACTGACTCCATTATGGACAATACCAGTAGTAGAATTGATATTTTGACAGGAGATAATAAAGAGCATCAAAGGGCAGATATTCTTTAAAAACACTTTATCGTTTACAAAATCTAATGGATCCTTCTAGCACCCTAAAGACCTGTTCAGTGTTTTCTAAACCTGTTATAAAGATTACTATATTAATAATAGACCATGCATGTGGTAGAATGGTCTTTTTTTCATGAAACCATAAAAGAGAGAATGTCCAGCACTATTAATACTTAAGTTCATCGTCTAATCATGATGGGGAAACTCCATGTTATAAACCTTGGACATTTTATTTGTTGATAAAAAAAAGTGCTTTTATTTGTGTGTTAGTTCCATGGAAAATGTAGCTACACTTAATTATATCCATTAGCTTGTTCTCCATCTGTGTACATCACACATATGGCTGACTTCATGACAAATTACATAATGGCGGTTTGATTACACAATCCTGTGGGCATCACCACATAAACTGCTACGCTCCACCATTACAGATGCTTACGTCTTTCAAAATGATTGCTCTTGAATAATTCAGTGTCGTGTTTGCATGTTACAAGGTGGCAGCCATGTGCGTTTCTAGACGTGACTAGTTTGAACATCTGCTCGTGCGGGGTGTTTTTACTCAAATATGAATACGAGAAAGCATTACTGAGGCCATTTCATTGGAAGACTGGAAAGTAGGGCTGGGCGGTAGAACAATTGAATATTGAAATTGTGATAAATTACAGCAAAATATGCTTTTATGAGATAAAGTCTTTATCCATTTTTCCTGACAGTATTAACAAATTCATGTATGTAGTTTATTTTCATACCAAATGTTTCATTTTTAATGTGTTTTTTTTTTTAGATAAGTAATTAGTGTTTGTACTGTTGAGGTTAAAATATAACTGAAACCATAGTTTTTTGTACAATTTTAAACAGAATTTTTACATGAATTAAAAAAAAAATATCTGATTGTCCTCCGTTATTGAAAGCAGTCTTTTGAATAGGCATGTCTTGTTAGCACTGACTCCACCCAGACACGATGTGCCCCAACTCATGTTTTTCTGATTAAATCCTGCATCTCCTTTAACTATCCCAGGGCCTTGGCATTTTCCTGCATCAGCTCAGATGTTTATTCTCCTGCTGTACTCATGTCCCCTGGTAAAGTGCAGACTAACAATGCTCTGTCTGCTAGTAGCCTCCTCACTTGATTGAAAAGGGCACTTCGACGAGCTCTATTAATGACCATGTAAATGTCAGGCGCACGGGAGGAAATACGCTTCAAACAAACGAAAGGCATTGGTTGCAAGCTTACGTCGCTATATGCTAGGGCATGCTCATAGGGCATCTCGACGATTATTCGACAACATACTGTACTTTATTTATACTATTTATCCAGCATAACCAATGGCTGCATTTAAAGTCTAATATGTAAGGAATAAAAAATGTACTAGAATAATTACAACAGGGTGTTTTTGAGGTAACTTAGTAACTGTTCTAATATTAAAGTTGATATGATTGTCCTATAACAGTAAGTCTCAAAGGACGTTAATCTCATAGCTCTCACAGCAATTTGCCAGTGACTGCATTTATTTATTTATTAAAGAATGACACATGTTGTGGAATGTACGAGAAACAAGCTGGTTTCTGTTATAAACCCTTGTAGACAGAACTACTATCAGATCTGCTGTTATAGAAACTTAATCAACCTTCAGATCAATCAGAACCAAGAATTCACTAGAGTTAGGGTTATAGTTTGTGTTCCACTGGTATATCCGTATAGCACACTGTCCTATGTAGTGAGCATATGTAGTTAATATGCCGCTAAGAATTGTAAAATCTAGCTAAATATCGTTAAAATAAAACATAAAATAAAAACATTAAAGGTCACAATTACATTATGACCTTTACTGCTTGGATTGCAGCAGTATGACAAAGTACTTCATATTCAACTGCTATAATGTTGAAATTTTATAGTTACAGCTGAGATATTTTGTATAGGCTTAGGAAGAAAGAATGTACTTTGATGGTTTGTGTGAATGAATGCTAATTTTAAAAGTAAATAAAAATGCATCATTTGTCTTCATCCCTAACGCAGAGTGCAATCAGTAGACAGAATATGCAAATATTCGGAAACTGAAGCCGTAATAACACACGCTGGACGGTTTCTCACAAATATGTCTGTAAGCCGCCAACACTGAAGCTTTAGACATGGTAATACATCGCTCCTAAGAGTGTGAGGCACCGTGTCGACTGCCGGCTGAACAAATTGCATCCTGTGTGCCGTTTCATAACGAACGTTTGCTCGCGGACCAATAGATTAGTGAGTATGTGAGGCACAAAGCATGTATTTAAACACGAACATATATATATATCTCTAGCAGGAATCAAGAGCGTCTTTCCATAGACACATGAAACAGCACATCTGAACGTGTAGGTCACATAGATTAATGAGGGCATTTACAAGAGACTGCGTGGGCAAACGAAGCTATTTCATGCCATGAGAGTAAATAGGGCTTTTCAGGGTGCTGGAAATTGAGTGCACTTATTTTACATCCTGCTCAGGGAATATGAATTACAAAGGTCAGAAGTGGAAATGGGATCCAGACAGCATCTTACTGAGACAAGACCAAGCTAAAACATGGGACTTGTTGGAATCTATTATTATTATTATTATTATTATTATTGTTATTGTTTTAAAGCATGAGGTTAAAAATATCTTGTGTGTGCACTGATTAAATGCTCTGCAAAACCAGCAAATCCATTTGCATGCATTTCCATGTGATAAGCTGGAGACATTTCCTTTTGACCTATTTAAGGACGAAACGAAGCACTGAGGCACATATCATCAAAGCTGTTTGGGCCAAATTTAAAAATAATCATCGCTGGTTTGCATATCAGAGCCAGACACTTTATATACTACTGTATACTGTACGCTCGTACTGATAAAAGCTGGAGCGTATGAGATTTACGCAGCGTGATAACCGAAGCATCTTCCGAGTCACAGGGAAGGAAAGAAGGAACAGGGATTAGCAAAAGCACTCAACTGAGTACTTTATGTTGGTTTTTTTTTTTTTTTATCTTAATCTGTCCTCCCGCAACGTTCATCATTATTGGCTCAGCAGTTGGACGCAAATCTTTCAGACTTAACATAACAGAATATGGCAATTTCGGCTCTCCAGCTGCGTGTTTTTCCCCTCAACGGGCTGAGTAATCGGCCTTAATCCATGCAGGCTAAATTGACTTGGGTGTGTATGTTCACAGTCCCTTGTGCATGTCCAGAGCTGGTCGTTAGAGGTTATCGGCAGCATCTCCAGCACAATAAACACGTAAGCGCAGCCGCAGCTGTCGCCAGAATCCAAGCCAATTTTAGCTGGCGGGAAGGAAGGGCTTTGTGAAGAACAGGAGCGACGGAGGAACAGACCATGGAACAGAGACCTGGCTCAAATCAGGCCCATTCTTACATCTGACGCTAACTTTTATTACAGCGTTTGTTTTATGACAGCATTTGTTTTGCGAGCCGAGGGCACTCCACCTACTTTCAAGTAAAAAAACAAAAACATGTTGAGACACAGCTTTGAGGACCTTAGATGTTTGAATCATTGGTAAATCATGGAAATAAAGTAATAAAGAACCTGGAGGAGGACATTGGTTCTCCAGACAAAAATAACAGTACAAAACAGTTGTTTAGCGTTGCCGCCTCACATAGCTCCAGAGTTCTATGTTTCGATCCTGAACTCTGTTCAGAGTCTTGCATGTTCTCCAGGGTTTCCTCTGTGCTCTCAGGTTTTCTCACACTTCCCAAAAACATTTTATCACCATCTATAAATTACCCCAAAGTGTGAATGTTTGTGTTCATGCTGCATTGCGATGGACTGGAATCCCTTCCGGCCCAATCCTGGCTCGAACTTAGCGTTCTTACTGCAGATAAATGAATAATTGACTGGAATGATGTTGTTAACATTGTATACATGCTTTCCGGACCTGCCTGATCCATCCTGAGGCCCTTCCTCTGGATGGAGCTCTCATCAACTGGATGTTACATTCTGCCACTGTAGATGACTATAAGCAGTGCAGCCTGGAGATTGCTGAGGATGGTACTGTTTGAAGTACCATGGAAATGGTTTTGGACCTCAATTCCACATGGGCATTCTCGCTGTGGTTGTTGGGACTACGGTTGCTGCGATGGCCTTAGGACTGCAATTACCACATGCAGTTTTACACTCAGGTCTCCTTTAGTGAACAGTGGACTAGTTCAACAAAATAGACTTCATATAAAAACCATAATGAACTTTCTTTTACTTTCACACTATCCGTTATTCCCCAGATGATGATGGGTTCCCTTCTGAGTCTGGTTCCTCTCAAGGTTTCTTCCTCTTATCATCTTATGGAGTTTTTCCTCACCACTGTCACCACCAACTTGCTCAATAGGGATAAATTCACACGCTTAAAATCTGTATTCTGTGTTTATATGTCTCTGTAAAGCTGCTTTGAGACAATGTCCACTGATAAAATTGCTATACAAATCAAATTGAATTGAAACTGATCTATTATATTATTATTATTATATAAATTATTTGTTGATTTGAACGGTAATGGATTTATATAATATAACTTCAATAATGTATTATAACAAATAGCCTGTAAATAATGTCAAATTGGACCTAATATGTCGAGTCAGTGGAACCTTTTAAGAATGAAAAGCACTCCAGACAAATAAACAAAATATTACTGCACATTTAAATAACGAGCCTAATATTGAACAGTCGGATCGTGTTCAAAGAGAGTCCCTGATTGCAAAACTTTGAGAACCCCTGGTCTAATGGCAACATGATTCAGTTTGTTACTGGTGGAAACACAGTTTGTTTTACAATGGTCCAAATCAAATGATGTTTTAAAAGACAACTGGTAAAGGTGGGTTTATTGAGCCAAAATGATGGATCTTCTTGGCATGTTATTAACTGGAATTTTTTTAAACAAGAACAATCACCTGCATGAGCTCTCTGAAAACCAAGAAGGGTTCATCAAAACACATTTCTGATCAGGGATCAAGGAACATCTACATATCAGACAGCTGAAAACATGCCAGAAAAATCTTGCACTGTGAAACCAACCCAGGAAAATATCAAAGCGACAAAGACACAAGCGAAACAAGCTTTAGAACTAGAACGAGGTTTTCTGAAGGTGGTCAGTCAAAATAGCCCTGAGCTCTGCAGGGGTTAAAGCCTAACCTTCCTGCCACGCAGTCTGACCTCAGTGACCTCTAATCATGTTCACACTTGTGCCTGACAGGCGGCATTCAATTAGCTAAGTCATTAAGGTTAAAGCTCTAAGAGCAGGTGATGAAGAACTTACAGTATGTGGCATTCATGAGCAATTCAGAATCGGAAGTTTCCGACAGCCGAGTAGTCATTTGAACGACCTCCGACTCGTTTTTTCCGACTCAAAAAGTCTCTAAAACGTTCAGAATTTTCCAGGAGGAAATCCGTGATATAATTTCCACATGGCATCGCTCTATTATTAAAAAGACTTACACATTTCTATTTATGTATGCTTTAATATCACTAAATACAACAGATTTGATAACTGAGAGGTTTGTTGATTTTGTGGAAGTTCTTGAGAAACTGTGCACGTTCATGGTTTTGGTTTTGTCTTTTTCCCAGCGCTATATTAATTACAACCCATTACCCAGCTACCACACTACATATGAGGAGTTAGTTTTTTAAGTTGAAGCTTTCTCTGTATCATGACAAGCTGCATTTTGAGCTTCTATGATGCAAGTAATAAATAGGGATGTCACGAGAACCGATACTTCGGTACCAAGTCAGTACCAACATTCTTAAAACGCGACACTACTTGTTTTTCTGCAGTAGCGTAGGTAACGTTGGTAATGAAGGTACCGCCGTCGCAATTCTTCTGAATCTGAAGGGGGCAGCAAATACGCGCAAGTGTTTTAGTCAGTCCACAAGTGGTAAAGAAGAAGAACGCCTGCAAGCAAACGGGGAAAACTACAGAAGATTAGCTTAGCTTAACAAGTTTAGCTCCGCCCTGACTTATTAAGAGGCAGAGAGAGGAAAGCTCGTTGAGAGGAAAGGTAGTGTTGGTTGCCGGTGTGCAACAGATGTTATCATTCATATTCAGACAAAGTGAGGAAACACTTGGAATTTGGCGAAGCACCTGAAAGACTATATTATGTTTATTTGAGGCAGCTGGCATTGTTGCCGTGAAACCAGCTAACGATATGCTCCATGTAATGTTTGCGATAGCCAGTTATTTGTTAATGATGCTAACACATTGCAGTGTTATAAACTACCTCCTAATGGGCCACCATGCATCGCCATTCAGATCGTGTCCTGTCAGCAAAATTTAGCCTAATGTCACTAATAATTATTCAAATGTTCATACTTTTAATAAATCTTTTTGGTCTGCCACCATATAAGTGAATTTAATGCTTGCAGTCAGAGTATAAGGGGGGTGCATGTGTGTGTATGTGTGTGTGTGTGTGTGTGTGTGTGCGTGTGTATGTGTGTGTGCGCATGCATGTGCATTTAGGAGTGCACCTTAGCACTTATCACTGTTGTATTAGTCACTGTCAGACAGTGTTTGATAAGTAAAATCTCTTTCTCTCTCTTTTTGCCAGTATCAGCCAGAGGAGGATGTCCTCCAGGAGTTATTAATTTTATTGTTAAATTTATTTATTAATTTATTTATTTTTAAACCACACTGTGGTATCGAATTTGGTATCGAGTATCGGGTACTTTTGGTAGTATCGGTACCGACTACTAGATTTTTGGTATTGTGACATCCCTAGTAATAAACAGGGACTAAGTTATTTCACAGATGTTCCACATTATGTACAACTAGGAACGGATAAAAAAAGTATGAGGTCATTCTTCGGTTAATAAAAAATGTAATCTGTGGCGAATTGCTATGGCGTAAAAGGAATAAAACGCTTGCTGTTATTGGAAAATAATCAACTTTCCGGGTGGTAAGACTAACCATAACGCGACAGCTGATTAGTTTCCTATAACAGCACGCAGAAAATGCAGCAAGGCACTGATCTTAAAATGAACACTTTCAGTCAAGTTAAACTACTTTGCCATAATGGCAGACAGACAGACAGATATGACCATGTGGCATCTCTGGCAAAAAACAGCCCGAGTGCCAGACTCTTCTCCTCAGGAAGCCCAGGAAGACGGCTGTGCTCCTTTCGAAATGCATCTGTGTCTCCAGGCCGCAGCCCTTCACGCCCCCTTGCCATGTTAGCAAACTTATAAATCGCAACCATGATGCACCCTGGCACACGCCTGTCACCCCTGATCTCAATGCCAGCTGGTAGACATGGGAGTAATTTGGTGGAGTGTCTCCAGAAGTGACCTGGTGGTGTGCCATGCCCAGGAGCATGAGAGAAACTCCATTAGGATAGGATTACACGAAGACTCGGGTATAGTTTCAATAATTCTCTTCTTAAAGGCTGAGGACTGTATGTTGAAGTAAAAAAAAAAAAGAACTGTGGACCGTTCGATACATTTTTACGATTGCCTTGAGTAGTGAAAAGTGAAGGGGCAGAGTTTGAATTTTTCAAAATGGATGACACAAGCACTAAACGGAAGCCTGTAGCTACTGTAATATACAAATTTATACCACAGCGGTGTTGAATTCTTCAATCTGATCGGTCAGAGGGTGTTGATCTGTTGATCACAAGCCTGTACAAATGCGCTCTTTTGACTGTTATCGCTTCCATAGCAACTCGTTCATACGATGGACGCTCCACCTAATCTAAGTACAATAATAAACTGTTATTTTAATAAACGGTTACAAAGTAGCTACAGCATGTCATTTGCTAATCAATTATAATCAATCGTAACACGTCTCCTGTAGCATTAGAGGAACAAGACACTTCGGGAATGTGCTGTTACAGGAAAATAAATCAACTTTGGCCTGGTAACAGTAACTTCTTCATTTTATTTATTTATTTATTTATTTATTTATTTATACTGTAATTAACTCCAAAAAAAGATCCACAATGAATGTACTCCAAAGCAATTAAGACGTGTCCTCACAAAACGTGTGGAAATCCAGAGTGAAACAACGTGGGCTGACGTCACTCGTGACATCATAAATGACGCTGTGTTTATAAAAACATGCCAAGATGCACGCCTTGAATCACCAACCAAACCGCAACGGAAATCACTCCATCTGACCTGAAAGCACGTATACCTACAGCACGTGCGCGAATAAAATAAAATAAAATAGCGTATGCAATTGAATTTTAACGAATGCACGCATTCTGGTAGTAATCATTATAAACAACTTACAATTGCATCGTATTGCACGAGATCTGTATAAGCCTGCTGGTTGTAAACAACGACATGCCCAGCGCGTGCGAATGGCACACTCAGAGAAACATATCCGATTTACACTGTATTTCTTTCACGCTTTATGGGATTTATTGTTGGACCAGTACCCAAACAAGTCCTATAACACTGGCTAGGGATGCAATAGATTCTATAGCATATAATACTATTTTAAAAAAAGAAAAGAAAAAGAAAACAACTATATAAATAAATAAATAAAAAAACAGTGAATGCATATCATATCCTATGCATACGTACCAGTTCTTGTCTTAGTCTCTTCAAACATAAATCCATGCTTATGAGCTCCGAGGCGCTAAAAATGGTTCCATTACATTAGAATTAAATCAGTACCAACAGTTGATTAATGAACTTCTTCTGTTTTGAGGAAGATTTGATATTCTTCCGGAATCAATTGTCGGGAATAAAAAGCGCACGTGAAGCACGAGTCATGTTCAGGAACGCGCGCGCCTGCAGCTGTGTGCTCGTGCTCTCTCTCTCTCTCTCTCTCTCTCTCTCTCTCTCTCTCTCTCTCTTCAGGAAAATACCCCTGTCTCAAAAGTTACACCAAAAAAGCTGATAAGCTTCAGGACTGAGTAACAGTTGCTGTCCTGTCTTTTTCACGTCAAGTCTGCAATCCGCATGGCAGCTGTCCTGCTTCTCCCCCTACATACACGCTTTCCTCACGCGCAGCAAAGGCAAAGAACGGTGCACACTCCTCCCCTTCCCTTAATTATGCGCCTAATTCTACAGGCTTAGAGAAGTTCACTGAGATATGATCAGCTTAAAGGCAGGGCCGTATGATAGTGCAAGTGCACAAGTGTGATGGAGTAAATGTAAACATGCGGCCAAGTGCAAAAGTGTGCATCCCTCATGGCTACTGGGAAAGAAAGAAAAGAAAAAAAAACAAGCAAACAAATTGCGTAATTTTCTGCAAAATTCTCTTTAACTAAAGATGAAATATATATATATATATATATATATATATATATATATATATATATATATATATATATATATATATATTGCAGTGGATCCCAAAGCCTCTATATCCTGGGAATACTGGGAGTGAGGTGGAAATACACTCTAGACATCGGGATGCCAGTCTGTTACAGGGCACCATGCACACACACGTTCATACAAACCTAGGAGCAATTTCGAGTAGTCAGTTCCGTTTTTTGGAGGTGGGAGGAAACCAGAGAACCCAGAGGAAACACATACACAGACACTGGAAGAACATGTGAAACTCCTCACCACACAGACAGGAACCTGAGCTCAGGATCAAACCAGGCCCTCTTGAGCTACGATGGACCAAAGCTACTCCCTGTACCACCATGCCACTCTTTATGATAAATTTTCAATGATCCGTTCTAAAGGATTAATTCTAAACTCCTCCTTTCAGAGCTCATACTCTGCTCTGATTGGTCAGATGTCCCAGTCTGCTGTGATTGCTCTTCTGCTGTCAGCGTGTGTCGAAAAGGAAACGTCCACTACCGTAACGCGCTTCAGCTCCGACTGTTCACAAGCAACCGATGAAGACCAGAGGTGGGGGTTATTTATTTAATTTTTTTTACAAACCTACGTAGGTTAGTACAGGAAGTTAGTCTGGAATCACTAACGACTCGTTTCAGCTGTTCAGAATCGCTTCCTTCTTTTGCGAGTCAATAACCCCGTTTGTCATGTGCTTTGAGTTTTGAAACTTTGCAGACGTTTTTACATTCACAAACAGCTCTACAACACACTCCAGGAAAGGTAATATCTGAAAGACCATTATAGGTGCACTTTAAAGATCATCACGAGACAATCCACGCTGTACCGTATGTCTACTTCGTTAGCAAAATTAACAGAGTGGAAAAATCCTCTGTTCCTTTAACTGACCCGATTCCATCGAAATAAGCGCAGTAATCATCGGATTTTCCAGCTGTGCCACATGTTCACGTGTCCCAGCAGTCTGAGGAGCTCCAAAAGCAAAGCGCAGATGCATGAATAAATCATCTGAAAGGCTTTTTAAGCGTTTGTAGTCGGAGGAAGTGAGGCAGCTTTTTGGAATAGCAGGATCTTATTTCAGCTGCGTAGCTAGTCTTGGCTTATACATGCTCTTACATGTTATGTAAGGAATGTTTTTAAACACCTAATCGAAGAAGCAACAAGGAGGAAAGAAATGAGGATTTGGCCGCAGTAGCACAATCCTCCTGGATCATGTGAACTTCGAGGCCTTGTGTGTTTGTGACATGACCTCTATCCTGTCCTACAGCTGCATATGACTACTTCCTCAAGCTGTCCTTGTGGAGGAAAGGAAGGAAGGAAGTTGTCCTTTTCTGCTGATGCAAGACTGAAACCTATATAAATGTTAATAAAGGCTTGTTTATTGACAGACATCAGCTGTCGTAATCTGCTTTTGTGAATCGCAATGTAAAATGTTCATGTTTTTCAGTTTGAAAAGTCTAAAAGGCTACACAATACCTACATAACCCCTTCATGACTCCTCCGGTAAATCTTATAAACATTTATAAAGGCTCGTTTCAAGAGATGTCAGCTGTCATAAACTCTGCTTGTGTCAATTTCAATGTCAAGTTGGTATGACACTTTACTTCATGTCTGTGTTTATAAGGCTACGTGACACCTACATTACCCATTCACCCATTCATGACACCTGACACAAACCTTAGAAACATTTATAAAGCCTCATTTCAATAGACATAAGCAGTCATATCAAAGGTTTGCTTTTGTTAATTTCAGTGTCGACTTAAGTCAAGTGATATAAGGCTGTGTTATAACACTCTCCAGGCTCACACGTATAGTGTGACGTATAGTGTGAAACACTTATAGTGTTTCTTTCTGAATGATTATGTCTGTCCTGATCATTTCAGTAGATGTCAACTGTCATAAATCTCAATACTATCTTGAGTAAAGTGACATAAGGCTGTGTTATAACACTTTCCAGGCTGATAAATGTAAACGTGTTTCATATTTCTGCTTATAAGGTGTTTCTGAACACTTATGACCGGCCTGATATCCAATCACTGGAAATCTTTTTGTTAGCCCCTTACCTCAAGGTTCTAAAGGTACATGTGAAGCTCATAGACATTTTTGGACAAAACTTTACTTAATGCTAGTCTTTATAAGGCTACATGACACCTACATAACTTCTTCATGACTCCGGACATAAACCTTAAATAGCATTTATAAAAGCCTTAATTTTGATAGATATCAGCAGTCATAAAGCCTGCATTTGTTAATATCAGTGTCAACTTAAGTCAAGTCACATAAGGTTGTGTTATAACACTTTCCAGGCTGACATGGCCTGATGTTTTGAGTTTAAATTCTTTAATAAAGCCTCATTTACAAGCGAAATAAAAAGGTTACCTCTGAGGAAATTCGCAGTGGCGCTCTTCTAACACAAAATATTATGGCAAAACTTTCTACGAATGCCATACACATGACCTATGAACATATTCCTAACATGGCATAATGCATTCATCAGGCATTATACTGTATTATGCATGTATTAAAAGTCATATTTATAAATTGCTAACAGAATGCATTATATAAGCCATGTTTATATTATAACACATTATAATGCCAGCACCAAAGAAACTCAACCCCAGTCTGCTTAGTGCATTATATTTAGCCATAGGCACACTGACAAATGTTTTAAACAACGTTTTGTAACGCTCTGTAAGGTTTTGTAATATTTTCTGTTCAACTCTTTGGTATAATTTATATATAAAGAAAGAACAAAATAAAAATAATTCAGATAGATCTTATGATACACTATTTAAAGATGAGTTTTATTGGTATTGGTGTTATAATGTGTTATGAACACTACTTACAACGAATAATGTGAATTAATAATGCATAATACAGATAGCTATAAAGTGTAATGCATTTTCTGTTATAATTATAACAGTGTATAACACCTTATGAATGTATTATAACATGATCTATATATATATATATATATATATATATATATATATATATATATATATATATATATATATATATGATAAATATGACCTTCATAGAAAGTGTTAGCTATATTAACAATGCTTATGTACATTACAGTACTTTGCAACGTAATGTTACACAAAATGTATGCCATCTATACAGTTATATATGGAATATTTTATCATAGATAAATAGATGTATTTCAGTTGATAAGTATTGCTGAATATCCTAACCTCAGCTTAAACTAGTTGAACCTAACTCTTCTGCTTCTTCTTCTTCTTCTTCTTCTTCTGCTTCTTCTTATTCTTATTCTTATTCTCTGTAGATCATAAGAGAGCTCAAGATGAAGCCTGCGTGAGCTTTTACACACACACACACACACACACACACACACACACACACACACACACACACACACACACACACACACACACACACTTATCTAAAAGGAAGCAATATCTAACTGGCACAGGACAGAGGGATTGTGATAAAGAGTGTGTTGAGGAAATAGCTGTCTGAAGACATTTTACTCAAACAGATAAAGCATGTTTAGTGGATTAGAAAAGTTTCAAGGTTAATATTGTGCAAATAATAACAATAACAATAATGATAATAATAATAATAATAATAATAATAATAATAATAATAATAACAAGTCAAGTTATAATTAATGCAGCTTTAAATGTAAATGTCAATAAAGACAAATATACTATAACAAGAAAACCAAAATATTTAAGCGGCAGAAAATGACACCAGTTTGAAATACCAATGTCTTGGCTGTCGAGTGTATTAATTTATATACCACAGAACATACCACAGAATCTGTATTTAGTGTAAATAGTTCTGTTTTAATTTTAAATTGACTCCATAGTTTATGCAAAGTGCATATTTTCTTGCACAAATTTACTACTGTGTTCTGTTCCCTGATTTATTATTATTATTATTATTATTATTATTATTATTATTATTATTATTATTATTGTTTGTTACACAATTCTGCTATCATGGCTCCACCTGGTGGTTAAATTGCAGCTGCAAAATTATTCAAAGGTTAAAAGTTAAAGGACGTCTCATCTGGTATGAAATGCATAAATTACCAGCTGTGTACAGTAAATGTTTGTAAGAAGATGATACAACCTCTAACCTTTACCTATAACCTATAACCATGGTAGTGTAAAAATAAATACAAATTTGGATTTAGGTTTGGATAAATAGGAAAGAGTTGCTGCATTGTTTACTCTTTTACAGGTGTGTGAAGGTCTCTTAATTTTTTTAGGTCGCATATTCACCTTTCACATTTTTATTCCCGTTTCAGAAGCCAGCACTAAAAGCCTTTCCAGTGACGAGTAATTGGATCTAAAGTACATGTGAAGCTTTTATATACTTTATATACAGCACTCACAGTAAGAGTCCGAAACAACTTGATTTGTTTGTTGTTTTTTTCCATTTCAATGCCAAAAATTCATTTTCCAGAAATGTTTAACAGACAAAATCTGCAGATGCACTGTGTCTAGTTCTCCAAGATGCAGGATCTGATATCATTATGAATTTCCCCGAAAATGAACCTGAACTACTCCAGGTTTAAAGTCAGAATCATGCCAAAAATGGTTGTGATTTAATTGAGTTTATTTTGTAAATATATATAATATATATAATTTATACATACATGGTGAGTGTGTGCGTATATATATATATATATACACACATATATATAAATTAATTAAACCGTCTTTGTTTTACGCTTCATTTTACAATGTTACATACACTGATCAGCCATAACAAGTAAACCACATGCCTAACATTGTATAGGTCCCCCTTGTGCCATCAAAACAGCTCTGACCCGTCGAGGCATGTACTCCACAAGACCTCTGCTAGCAGTAGCAGTTTTAGCAGCAGATCTTTTAAGTCCTGTAAGTTGTGATGTGGGGCCTCCATGGATCGGACTTGTTTGTCCGGCACATCCCACAGACGCTCAATCGGATCGAGATCTGGGGAATTCACACTCATCACACTCATCCTCTGCCAGCCTGCTTTCTTCAAATAGTGCATCCTGGTGCCATATGTTCCCCAGGGAAGCGACGTACACGCACCCGGCTGCCCACATGATGTAAAAGAAAACGTGATTCATCAGACCATTCCACCTTCTTCCATTGCTCCATGATCCAGTTCTGATGCTCTGGTGCCTATTGTAGGTGCTTTCTGAGTGACTGCAGCACATGTTGCTGAGAACGTTAATGCAGGCTCTGAGAAAACGTTGTCAGAACATCACAATGATACAGCTTGCTGACTCCTCAGCATGGGCACTCTGACTGGTCTGCAGCTACACAGCCTCATACACAGCAAGTTGCGATGCACTGTGTGTTCTGACATGTTTCAGACAGGCTAGGCTTCGCTCCCCATGCGCCATCTATCAACGAGCCTTTGGTGCACATGACCCTGTTCTTCCTTGGACCTCTTTAGGTAGGTACTAACCACTGCATACCGGGAACACCCTACAAGACCTGCTGTTTTGGAGATGTTCTGACCCAGTCGTCCAGCCATCACAATTTGGCCCTTGTCAAAGATCTCACAAGATAATCAGTTTATACACACACACACACACCCACACACACACACACACACACATTTATATGAACATAACATTTCATATATGAGTTAAATTTCTTTCCTGTAGTATTTCCTCGGAGGTATTCTGCTATTATGCATGCTCATCCAGTTTCAGCAGAATCGCTTCAATGTATTACTTTACGTCTTATTGCCAGCTGTAAAACTGTACAATTGATGTGTACAGTTTGCATCGCATATCCTTCTTGAATGGGAAAAAAAATCAACCGTACCACGTAGCTTTAAGGAGATATGGATTTCCAATAGTAACATTTCTATTTGTCCTTTTCTGTTGACCTATAACGCTGTCTCCTTTAAAGGGGATGCAAACTTTTGCACTCCACTGCACCTCAACACATTTAACAGTACAGTAAGGAATAATAATTCTAATCATTGTAACTAATTTGAAAAGAAATGGAGACCTTTCGCTTCATTAGCAGTTTGAGTTTTTTATATATATATATATATATATATTTATCAGACGCTTCTTTCACAAGGACAAAGTCATAAATTAAACAACGTCTTACAGAATAATGCACAACAGACATCGATAATCAGGCTAAAAAACCCCCAAGAAATAAGAGATAGGTGGACTCTAATGGGAGAACATTTCCACAAAATACATTCTTTTGAGTAAAGTTTGTGTTCCTGTTGTGCCTGTAGTTTAATCACTTGAGGTGGGGGAGGGGGGAGGTTAGCTAAATTTCGCCTTTAAAATAAAATTCAAATCTTAAAATTATGAAAACAAAACAAACAACAACAACAACAACAAAAAAGTAAGTATAACAAACTCACACAAAAGAAGGAAATCTTCTGAAATCATTTCTGAAACTGGCAATGACACCAAAGCATGCTGTCGCATGCAACAAAATATCAACACACGTTTTGAACATTAAACAATATTAGGTCACTAATTTAATGCATTTAATGAACGGTTATGGTATGTATTTAAAAAAAAATCATTCTTCAGTATGAAGTCAATATCTAGCCCTTAAACAGGCAGCATGTACGACAAAATACTTTTTCTTTTCAGCTGAGTTTTACTGAATTATTTTTGTTTGAACAGGTGTGTGACATGACCTGCTTCTGTGATCATTTAATCAGTCTGGCCAGGAAGTGTCTTGGCTGCTTGTGGTGTAGGAGATGGTGAGCCATGTAATAAATAATTCTGCATATTTCATTATAATTTTAGTACAACTGACACATAAACTTATATTTATTTTTTTAAATAGGAAGGAAACGAAGAAAAAAAAGAAAAGTATAAATGATACTCGTGCTGTTCTTTAACGGACTTAAATTTCTTTCAATGTCTTGATTTGTTACCAAGTACAATGGATATAAAAAGTCTACACACCCCTGTTAAAATGTCAGGTTTTTGTGACGTAAAAAAAAAAAAATTAAACTAATTTAATCATGTCAGAACCTTTTTCGGATTTATAGTGAAATTGCAACATATTAAGTGATAAACACCCAGAAATGTTTTTTTGGGGGGGAAAAGATGAAACAAAAAACGTCCAATGCCCAGCTTGCATAAATGTGCACACCCTTTTATTTAACTAGGAACTAAGCAGTGTTCAGAATCAACCAATCCCATTCAAGCTCATGTTAAATACTAATTAGTGTACACCTGTAGTACAATCTCCTGAATTCTTCATATCTCTGGGCTATGGGGTGTGGTGGTAAAAAGGTAGCCTTTTTAACAAAATAAATAAATTTTATATATATATATATATATATATATATATATATATATATATATATATATATATATATATATATATATATACAATCTCCCAAAACCATGTGGAATAATGTGTTATGGCCTGAGGAGAACAAAGTTGAACTTTTTGGGCATAATACCAAAGGTATCATGGATACGTTTGGCACAAAAACACACAGTACATCACCAAAAGAACACCATCCCCACGGGGAAGCATGGTGGTGGCAGCAATAGGCTTTAATCAGGTTGGAGGGGATAATGAATAGCTCCAAATACCAGTCAATTTTGGCACAAAACCTTAAGGCTTCTGCCAAAACACTTAAGATGAAGAGGAATTTTACCTTTCAGTATGACAACGATCCGAAGCAAACCTAAAGATCAACAAAGGAATGGCTTCACCAAAACAAGTTCAAGGTTTTGGAACGGCCCAGCCGGAGTCCAGAACTAAATCCAATCAAAAAACTGTGGGGTGACCTGAAGAGGGCTGTGCACCGGAGATGCCCAGCCAATCTGACAGAGATAGAATGCTTTTGCAAGGCAGAACTGCAAAACACTGCTAAATCAAGATGTGCCAAACTGATTGACTCTTACCCAAAAAGACTGAATGCTGTGATAAAATCTAAAGGTGCTTCAACTAAGTATTAATTTAGGGGTGTGCACACTTATGCAACCCGTTTATTATAAATTTTTGTATTTTTCTTTTTTTCCCCTAAAATGATTCTTTTGATTGTTTTTCACTTTAATTAATAGGTTAAAACAGAAAAGGATCTGACATGATATATTACAAAAACCTGCCATTTTAACATAAGTGTGTAGGCTTTTTATACCCACTGTACTATTTAATATTCTTATTATTACTGCTTTGTAAATGATTTCTGCAATGACCATGAATGTGCTATGAACGCCCAGTGTAGGCATCCTTCAAAGACACATTACCTACCTATGTATGAACATGTCAAGTGTTTTTATATCACAGAAAATAAACTGTCACCACAACTCGTGGTAATACACAATAGCTGACATGATATGCTTAAGACAGGATTATTATTAAGACAGTCAGTCTTGTGATGCAGATTAAAAAAAAAATAGAAAATTGAGAGAGCTAGAGAGCAATTACCCAAAATTAACATGGGATTCCCATGTTTAATAATAAACTTTTATGACAGTTATTATCTCTCACAATATGTTTATGACAGGATTATGTCAGTCTTATGACATGGTTCAGGTAAAGTAACTTTAATCATAGAGGAGCCAAAAGTAACGTGTAAGATGGGCATTCATATATTGTTATATCCCAGGAAATAAACTGTTATGACAGTTATTATCACTAATTACATGGTTACGGCAAGATTATATCACGGAAAATAAACCATTATGACACCTTTTTTTTTATCTCTTATAATATGTTTATGACAGGGCTATGTCAATTTTGTGATACATGGTTCAGGTAAAGCAATTTTAACAAGACAAGAGCCAACATAAATGCATAACATTGGCTGTCATATATTGTCATATAATTGAAAATAAACGGTTGTGACAGTTATTATCATCCATGATGTGTTTATGACAGGGTTATGTCAGTCTTATGACAGAGTTCAGATGAAGCAATTTTAATGAGAGAAGAGCCAGCATTAATAAATAACATTGGCTGTCATATATTGTTATATCATTGAAAATAAACAGTTGTGACAGTTATTATCAGCCATGAAGTGTTTATGACAGGGTTATGTCAGTATTATGATACATGGTTCAGGTAAAGCAATGTTAATAAGAGAAGAACCAACATTAATAAATAACATTGGTTTTCATATATTGTTAGATAATGGAAAATAAATGGGTGTGACAGTTATTATCATCCATGATGTGTTTATGACAGGATTATGTCAGTCTTATGACATAAGCAATTTTAACTAGAGATCAGCCAAATGAACACATAACATGGGCTGTGATGTTTTCTTATATAACTGAAAATGAAATGTTATGACAGTTATTATCGCTCTGATATGCTTACGACAGGATTATTTCGGTCTTAGGAACATGACAGAGGGTTCAAGTAAAGTGTTATAGAATCCAAAATAAACAAAGTGTAGTTGTTTTTTTTGTTTGTTTTTTGTTTTTTTAAATGAACTAACAAAACATTGCTACCTCATTTTTTATTACAAATGTTACTGCTGTGCCTGTTTAAGGGCTCAAGTAAAATGTCAGGTTGAGAATTGAGGCCTTTCGGTTCTCCCATAGTCTTAAGCGGTCTAATCACTAGTCACCTAAACAGTCACGATGCACAGACAAAGACATCCACATTAGACAGGGCAATGGCGATCTCTGAGCTTCTAACGGGCCATTTACTTTACTTTACTGTACTTTATTACTGGCGTGAATATGGAATACTGCAAGATTCGTAACCACTGATCGTAACGACTTACTGTGGAGCAAAGTCTATCGAGTGGTGACTAATTCATGATGCTAAACAGGAATTATGAGAAGAATAAAGAGATAAAAGCTAGAGAGGTCAACATTACTGAGGAGAAAATATAATGAAAGAAGTACATGAGGACAGACCAGTAAAAAGTCTAAACCATATTTTCTAATCGAAGAGCATTGAAACTCCTTTTCTTTTTCTAAAATAGTTGAAAATGTCTGGCTTCTCTTTTCATTTGGCTGTGTGGAAAATACAAAAACAAAAACAAAAAACCCTAAACAAAACAGTGTGATCTTGCCCATTTTACACAAGCATACATTCTGACTAAACAGATTCGTCTAGAACCTGTGAATGTCACACAATATGGAAACCACGTAGATTTCTGCATGAATTTGCATGAGCTCCTACCTTGGTGGATGGCACACAATCAAACTGACAAGAGACGTGTTTTACACTAAATGCCTTGGCATCTCCAAACCATCTTTTAACCTGGACATGTCAGTCCTACTTTCCAAATTCAAATTCCACAGCAGGTCAGAAGAACACCAAAATCTGGGAAACCGATCCAGAAATCTGGACGTCATCGTCCGACAGTACACAGCGTCTTCTAACTACGGTCCTCGACCATATCCTTGACATTTTTTAAATAAAATGAATTCCACAGAGTGTCCACTAGATATGTTCCGCTCGAGGCTCGCATGGCTCTGCTCGCTCTGCTCTCCTGCAGTTCCTCCTGTTCGGTCACAAGGCCGAGACCTTCACGATGCTGAAGCTGGAGCTGGAGGTGGTGTTGATGGTAGGGGCGATGGAGGATGTGGTGATGGAGTCTGTGCTGAAAGAGCTCGGCGACGGCAGGCTGATGATAGCATTGGTGATCTGCTGTCCTCTGCAGTTTATCTGCACTCGCTCGTTGGGCTTTAGGTTGAGACTGGAGCGACAGCTGGAGGAAATATGAACATTTAAAGAGCTTTATTAAGACATGAAAGCCCTACATTCCATCTTCTTTATTCAGTTATTATTCAGTTTAAAGCTTGGCTCCTGGCAGATCAAGGGGTTAAGAAAGGAATAAAACTCTTATTGCTGTACTGTTATGGAAAAATAATCAGTGACGTGATGAAGTGATGTGGGCTGACTCTAATATTAACATCCATCCATCCATTTTCCATACTGCTTATCCTACACAGGGTTACATGGAGCCCGGACACCCTGGACAGGGTGCCAACCCATCACAGGGCACATCCATACACACATTCACACACTACGGACAATTTAGACATGCCAATCAGACTACAGCACATGTCTGTGGATTGGGGGAGGAACCTGGAGTAGCCGGAGGAAACGGGATTCGAACCCTCAAACCTGGAGGTGCGAGGCAAATGTGCTAAGCGCTATGAACAACATCATACTTTTTATCCATTCATTACTTTTGCTATAGTAGTTATAAACAGCTCCCTCAACTGCCTCTCTTTCTTTTTTGTCTTGATGTAAATAAGGCTAAAGAAATAAACCCAAAAACAACCACACACGCATAGCTTGTCATGTGACCAGTATCCGTGTGATGCTGGAGACTCCTTCCATAAATGTTAAATAAATGCCTCCTTACAACGCTTCACCAGATCAACAATTTTTCAAGTGAATGAGCTGTTACTATAGAAACGATAATGTGTTGGAACAAGCACATGAATGTAAACCTTGCAGCTGGGACTACTTTCAGAGCTTCTGCTATAGACAATGAATCAACAGTACTGTCATGATGTGGAGGAAGTACATAGACAGGAATTTGGTCATTGATTTAATCTGTTGTTTTGCTTAAACAAGAGAGAGAGAAAGAGAGAGGAGAGAAACAAATCAGACAAATTGAATTAAAACTGGACGAGAGTTCAAGACTTTGTTCAAATGTCTATTTTCTTTACTTTTGGCTTTAATGTTGTCACATCTGTAATGTTGTTTTGGATCAATGGCTAATAACCTCACAGGATTTTGGGTCACAGGGTCACGTCCGTGAAGGCTTCACCAGGCGCTCACCTCGGGCCGAGGCTCAGTTGATCTCCACACTGGATGTGGATGGCACTAAGCTCTTGCAGGTCCTGCGTGTGTGTGTGCGTGTGAGTGGTGGACAGGCTGGCGTTGGGCAGCGCGAGTCTTTTGCGTGAGCGGTATGTGCAGCAGGTTCTCGTGAAGCCCTCATTGCTCGAGATGGAGGGGCTGCGAGAAGGAAAGTTCTGCAGCGGAGGCGCTCCTTCCACACAATTCTGCTCGTACAACTGCTCATCTACAAACTCATGAGCCTGAGAGAGAGAGAGAGCGAGAGAGAGAGAGAGAGAGAGAGAGAGAGAGAGAGAGAGAAGAAACAAAAAAAGACAGACAGATTGGGAGACAACAGAGAGGCAGAGAGAAAGATAGAAACAGAGAGACAAAGTAAGAAAGAGACCCGAATATATATATATATATATACAGTTGAGAGAGAGAGAAATACAGAGAGACAAAGACAGAGAAAAAGAGAGGCACAGAGATATAAAACCAGAGAAATACAAAGAAATGGAGACAACGCGAAAGAGAGTGGCATACAGAGAGAGACAGAGAGAGAGAGAGAGAGAGAGAGAGAGAGAGAGCAAGAAGAAGCAAAAAAAGACAGAAAAGACAGACAGATTGGGAGACAACAGAGAGGCAGAGAGAAAGATAGAGAAAGATAGAAACAGAGAGAGACAGAGACACAATTTTATATATATATATATATGTATGTATATGTGTATATATATATATATATATATATATATATATATATATATATATATATATATACAGAGAGAGAGAGAGAGAGAGAGAGAGAGAGAGACAGAGAGATAGAGAGAGAGATAGAGAGAGAAATACAGAGATACAAAACCATAGAAATACAAAGAAATGGAGACAAAGCAAAAGAGAGTGACATACAGAGAGAGATAAACAGAGAGTGAGAGACAGAAAAAGAGAGACAGAGAGACACAATGACAGAGACAAATTGAGAGATACACTCATAGAGAAAGAGACAGACAGAGAGCATTAGAAAGAGTGAGACAGAGAGAGCAAGAGAACAGAGAGAAAGACAGGCAGAGAAAGAGGCAGAGTAAGAAAGACACAGAGAGAGAGAGAGAGAGATGTGGAGGAATAGAGAAAACAGTCATAGCGAGAGAGAGATAAAGAAGAGACACAGAGCAGGAGACAGACAGAGAGTGAGACAGAACAAGAATGAGCAAGAGACAAAGAGAGACAGAGAGATAGACACGAAGAAAGAGAGGCACACAGAAATTTTAAACGCTGCAGAATTTCCCATCACTCATGTGAACTGATGAAGCTCCTCGCATTAATGTCCTTAAGATTAGACGTCAGATCCAGTCACCATGAATTACTCACTGCTGTCAGACATGTTACAAACGACCTGAATGACTGAACGAATGAAACGCTCCGGAATATTCCCTTACGCTTCTGACACGACACGTTCACACTCACCGTGGTTTTCTCCAGGCAGTGCAGTAGGTGGTGGTGTTGGCTCTCCAATAACGATGGGGTCTTATTCATGTGCTGCTCCTCTTCTTCTGAGCCCTGACACACACACACACACACACACACACACACACACACACACACACACACATAAATTTTACACATGTATGCATCTATCTCACAACATTTAAAAACATATGCATTTTATGGTTGTGTGCAAAAGTTTGTACACCCCTAGTACAAAATAAAGATTATGAAGCATGGTTCAGAGGTGTTCCTTTTTAAATACAATTAACAACAATAGTCAAATAGTTTAAGACTGTTGACCTGTTGCAGGAAACACCTACATTTTATTTGTAACATTTTGGAATGGAGGCACATTCTCAATTTTTCCATTCAGTCGAACCAGATTTAAAAAATAAATAAATTTAAAAAATTTAACTTAACTTTAAGAGCACATGCTTCCTGTGTAGGTCTTTGAATGACATAACTGAGAAAGCAATTTGCACCAATATTCTTCTATTTTTTCAAACCTGGGTGCAGTTCAGGGAACTGGTGATCTTTTATAAACTGCTAAGGCTTCACCTCAACTATTATATAAATACCCTAACTAATATCTGAATAATATTTCGTTTTCTAAACATCTGTATGTACAACAAAAGATACAAACTTTTAAAAATTAATCTGTGATTCGAAATAATTGACTGGTGTGAAAACAGACCTAGAATCGATCCTTGGTGCATTTGAGATTTGAGTTTCAGCTCAAATGCGAAAAGCTTCATTTTTAAAAAAAATTTATGTATACTGTATGTAAACACTGTAGGTCACTGAAGGATTACATACTCACACTGCAGTATGAAACTCAGGCCTCAATTCTTAATCTTTAAGCAAAGATGTATGTAAATATTTTCGGTCAAAAACTATTTCCAACCATACATTACTTCCAGATTTACAAAAGTGCCAATAATGCTTTGTACTCACATGCGTATGGCAGTCCATACAAGAAGTCTTTTCGGGAATGTTGCGGTCAAAAATGCTTGATTTTGCTGCTGCATGTTGCATGCTGCAACTTGCAGATTTTTTTGTACTTTGTTTTTTGCAGGAAAACTACTTGAATCGGCGAAATCGCAATCGCACGAAATTATTTGGTACGGTCTTCCGCAGTGATGTTTGTTGGTAAACAAGACCTTTTCACTGTACTCATATTCGTCACATGATGTGTCTCGGCCCAAATCTGTGGAAAATCTGTGGTAATTTAGAAAAACTGCAAGCTGCTCAGAATATTGCGTAGTTTCCTTGATCGCCAAATCGCAAAATCCTGGACAGACTGTTAAGCTCAACGTATTTATTTCGCTGTAAATGACCAAGTGCGTTCACGGTACAGCTGATTTACATTTAGTCACCATAAACGGCAAAGCTCACAAAGCTGGAAACAGAAATGGTGACTAAACAATGAAAGGGCGCCTCCTAAATGCCAACGCTAAATCTTCCAGTAATGCAGCTCAACCACTGGAGCGAGTCACTTACAGTACCATAGACACAGGCTGACTCTTCCCTCCTTTTATACGGCACCAATATTTTTGTCCTAATCGAATGACTGTTTAAGTTTGTATATTGTTCAGGGGTGTTTTCTTTCAAGTCATGAAACATGCAATCAAAATAAATAAGAGATTTAAACTTGACATTGTATCTCATATATAACATTGTAGTAGCTCATCGCCAATTATACGAGTTTACACCAAGCAGTTACGGTTTACCTTAGTGAGACTCCTTATATGTAAATTTACACAAACTCAGAAGCGAACATAGGATACGGACATTGTTCTGAATCCCTTGAAGTTTTATCAACCTCAGTGTTATTGAGCATAAACGCTCTTGCGTATTTGTAAAACGATTTACGAATACGTTTGTTCGTATCCCAATCTAATATGAGGTTATTGATGGAGACAGATAGCTTCTAACATTGACTTTAACAAGTCTGATTTATGTTTGTGTTTATATATGTAAATGTTTTATGAATGTGACAAACTTCTTGGACATAAAATTCTGACCCTCTCTGAAGATAATGGCGCTGCACTAGCACTCACTTTTCAGTCAGTAATATAATTCTTTTTTCCAAAATAAATAAATAAATAAAAAATCCATTTCACCCAAGGCCTTATTAATGCCTCCTCATGTTGACATCGAATCTCTGTGAAAGGCAGAAATGGCACGTCTGTAATTCCAAGTGTCAAACTTCTGACAGCTTCATCACAACTTCTTGCATGAAATTGCCCAGAAAATAGAGACCGCTCCAACTGCCTCGTTCCTGACACCTTCAATAGAAGACTTTTAATTATTAATTTTTTTCCAAGAAAACTAAGGATGCACCCTCTCTGATATGACAGGAATGACTACATCCTGAACTGATATACACACAAAGCCAGTGTGGTCACGTGCAAGAACAACGCAAAGGCTGAAAGCTTTGACATGGAGGTCTGAAGGAGGTTCAGGGGATGTGTATTAAACAGACGCTAATGGATTTTAATTGGAGGTGACTTTTAATGTCGAGTGACACTCGAAACTAGAAAACAAAAGGAGGACCGGGTCAGAGAAGTACGGCTGATTCTAGGAGCTTTACATTTCAACTGTTTGGAAGTCGGCACCGCTTCTAATTAGGATGGAAGGCGAGAGCGAGTTAAATTTGGCCTGATTTCATTAGCATGACTTTACCCTGGCACAGAGCACAATAAAATGGTGTCACAGGCAGTGGGATTTGACATAAAGATGGTCATTGCACATTAGGGCTGGAATAAAAAAAAAAAAACAACCCCCCGAAAATCTCATTACCACTCCAGAAGTTTGTTTCTCAGGCTTGTTTAATGCATTTCGTATGCTCTTATGGCCAAAAGTTTGAAGACACCTGACCATAACACTCTTACGTGCTTGATTTAGTCCCCTTTTTGCTGTCAGAATAACCTCCACTCTTCTGGGAAGGCTTTCCATTAGATTTTGGAGTATGGCTGTGGGGATTTGTGTTCATTGAGGCAATGATGTTGGTGCATTCGGCATTCCAGTTCATCCCAAAGGTGTTCAGTGGGGTAGAGGTCAGGGCTCTGGGCAGGCCGCTCGAGTTCTTCCACTCCAACATTAACAAACCATGTCTTCATGGAGCTTCACAGTGCACATGCTGTCATTATCATGCTGGAACAGGTTTGGGAATCTTCTATCCAGTACAGGGAAATGGTAATTCTACCACATACATAGACATTCTTGACAACTGTTTGCTTCCAGCTTTGTTGAAACAGTTTGGGGAAGAATTGCATATGGGTGTGATGGTCAGGTGTCCATAAACGTTTCGCCATCTAATGTATAATTATGATCATTCACAAGGACATGCATGATGGATATTTACACGTAAACATAAACATGTTAGATCATTAAAATGGTGATGTTTTCTGTAATGAAATGTCTAATTAACATTTATGGGTGAGTCTCTGGTGTTGGCTCTTTGTAACAGTTTTCCCGACATCTTCAGGACGGAGAAGTTTACGCTTTCGGGTTGCTCAGAAACATGACAAACTGCGTTTTTTGTCTAATTAACTTCAAGAGAGAGAAAACAGAGAGGATTGTAACAGGAAATCCATCACGTCGAGCAACATGAAGTTAGGAATTGAGGTGAACTGACACATACGGTACATTCAACATATGGTACAATTCGATTCAGTAAAACCTTAAGCATTGTTAATAGTGTATATTATCCACTCTGGTTTAAGGTGGAAGTTGTGATTCTGTACATTAAAGGTGGACATTCCGTCATTTAATTTGAATTTTTAATCAAACATTGCAAAGTGACTAGAGGAACTAAAATGTTTCCAGTTGACACGAATAACAGCAATAACCCGTTCATGATCTTATCACAATATTGTAACCAAAAAATTTAGCAGCATCTCATTCAGCTCTTGCTTAGCTTCTCATCTGAGCTCAAACTAGGGATGGGCGTTATGACAAAAATAAAATAAAATCATATCACGACACTTCAAGACATTTCTGCGATATTTGATATGGATCACGATATGTAGGTTTCTTAACAAACTGCAGCATTGTGTTTACAAATAAACCCTTAAAAATGGATTTCATGATCCTTTTATTTAATGTGTACAAAAGAGAGAAATTAAGAAAGAATTTTTTAATTCTGTAAAAACAAAAATTTTAGATATTATTTTAGAAAATAACAGAAAACTACCTCCAGACCTTGCAACTGTTATTATTATTAGTGTTTAAATTTATATAAAAAAAGATTAATGATAACTATGATATCTCAGAAAATCATGTATTGTGACATCGTTTATCATGATATATATAATATTGTCATTTACTCTAGCCCTAACTAAGTGTTTGAAATTTGTCAAAAATCTAAGTAAAAAACTTACCCTCACAATCTCCTTCCACAGCGGCTGTATATTAAAGTGCCCACTATAATAGCATTATGTATCTTGAGTATCAAAGTTCACATTACAAATGTGTACGATGTGTAGAGAGGTAAACAGAAACTCACGGTAAGATCCAGAAGCTCGTCCAGGCGGCCATTGCGTTTGCTCTGCAGGTAAGCGTTGGAGCTGCCTTTCTTGGCTATTCTTATACGGGCCAGACGGGTTTTCTGTGCGGGGAGAAAGGTCCAGTGTTAGATAGACAGTGGGAAAAGTAATGAATTGTTGTCTGTGTCCCAGTCCAGCACCACACCCATAAATCAGGCGGCAGACAAACATTAACCAGAGGCGAGATCATGAGCCATGGGTTCAGCTGGTGTTTTTCAATTATGCTCATTATGTAATTACACTCTACATCTCATAGTAAGTGCAACCTTCACACTGTAGATCACTTTATTGATCAACTTAGACCTTAATGCTTGCTACTGTAATCATTTGCCGGTTGTGGAGAGGCGTTATTGGCAAAGCTGATGTGGAAAATAATTACAATGAGTACTCATGGCAGGTAAAATAAGTAGACAAGGTTAACCTCTTTACCTTCCACAGTTTGATTGCTAACGCTAGGGTTGCGTTTCAAGAGCGTGATCATGTGGTGGCTCTTCCAAACAGCCGAAAAGCCGAGATCGCTGTAAGCGTTTTCATTCAAACCACACAAAACGTCACGTAGATCGCATGAGTTGACATGTTTTGTACATGTGATGATTTAATATGTGATCTTGTAACAAGTGAAAGTGCATCTGAAACTGCAAATATGAACTCACTCATGTAACGTCATATGATAAATAAGAGCACATGGCCTATGTGTGAAAAAATGAACATATAAAAATAAATAATGTGTAAAGCAAATCGCAACCATAAATCCTAAAAGGAATCATACGGGTGGGGAAAAATCTGGTAAAAGTATTGTGTAAAGAAACTACTGTGCGAGAATAAACGTAAAAATGCATGTACTACATGTGAAAAATCCACATGTAAAGTTTGAGTGAATTTCTGTAAGGGTTAATACAAAGGCTTTTGAAAACAAAAAATGAGTGATAGAAAAAATAATCTTATTCACATTTATTACACCCATGACCGTAATTTCCTTGCACGATCACTGATAATGATGATGTTTAGAGCTTTTTAGGGTCTTGAGATGTTTTCTGTATTGACTTGGACTTGTCTCAGACGTACTGGTATTTGTACTTAGACTTCTCTCAGTTCATGTTGTCTTTTCCTTTCACATGCACAAAGTTTGCGAGAAGTAATTTTTTCTTCTAGAAAACAGTCTAATCATTGGCGCAATGCATGAACGAAGCCAAATCTTGGAAGTCAAGGCTTGGACCCGAAAAGGATTTGAGGCTTTTTCGGTCTTCATCTTGACTTGGACTTGATCCTGACTTGGACTCGACCCATTTAAAACTCAGTCTTAACTCAGTCTCAGCTAATCCTGGTCATGGACTTGTTTTGGCCTTGACAATGGCGGTCTTGATTACAACCCTACGTGTTATGGACGTGTCAGCGAAGTGTAAAGTATTCAGCCCCAGCCTTGCTTCACAAGTGTGTTTCTAACAAGCATTGGTGCTGCAGTTGTTTTTGTTTCCTATCATTTGTTAACAGCAGATAGGGTTAGGGTTAGGATTGGAACAGAACAGATGATGTGGATGGGAAAAAATGAACCTTAGACTCATTCATTATTTTTTTTCTCAAAAGAGAGGGAGAGTGCCACTAGTCCACTGATACCAACTGACCCTGCCACTCATACATCTATCACTGTTATTACACTCTAATGTAGAACGACTTTCGTCTCCAGCGGCCTCGTTGAGCATTGAGATTCGAGCATCTGGGAGCCAAAATGAAAAGAGACAAATTTGAAATTGATGAGAAAGTGGGAGAGGAGAGGGCCTTGAGAAGTGGCAGAGATAAGCCTTGAGTGCTTTTCTTGCCTTCAAGGTTGAGAGTCACGTCTTAAAACTGCATGTCAGACACTCTGGCAGCTGCTCACACACAAATTCCCCCGAGACATGTGAAGAGCTTCGGTCCCAGGGGGATGAGTTGCATTAGGGGAGGCAGACAGTGTGGGAAAATGGTTTCTTTCAGAACGATTTTGAGCTACGCCATGTCTCTGGGTGTACAAGTGTATACAGTTTGATCCAAATAAGAAAGAAAGAAAGAAAGAAAAAACCCCGAATGGAAACAAATTGTGGATGGAAATAAATCATAGGAACTGCGATAATTTGAAACTGTCATAATAGTAAATGCCTTAAAGTAACATCATGGTAGTGAACATGGTGCAATTGTTCATTTATATTCCAATAGCTGGAGGAAATATACAGTTGAGTCCACACTCAAAACCAATCATTAGAAATGTTTACATGCTATTATTCAGACCCCAGGTCTGACCATGTGCCTCTGGCTCCAGGTTATACACACGATTGATTTATCCAAAACACTGGAGAAAACACACAAATGAGAAATGTGCTGTGATCCTAATAAAGCATGAGTTTTTATAAGCCATAACATTAAAACCACCTGCCTAATATTGTGTAGGTCCCCCTTGTGCCACCAAAACAGCTCTCACCTTCGAGGCATGGACTCCACAAGACCTCTGAAGGTGTGCTGTGGTATCTGGCACCAAGACGTTAGCAGCAGATCCTTTAAGTCCTGTAAGATGCGAGGTGAGGCCTCCATGGATCGGACTTGTTTGTCCAGAACATCCCACGGACACTCAATCGGATCGAGATCTGGGGAATTTGGAGGCTAATTCAACACCATGAACTCTTTGTCTTGTTTCACAAACCACTCCTGAATATTTTTTGCAGCGTGTCAGGGCACATTATCCTGCTGAAAAAGAGGCCATAGGGAATATTGTTGCCAGAAAGGGATGTACTTGGTCTGCAACCATGTTTAGGTAGGTGGTACATGCCAAAGTAACATCCCTATGAATGCCAAGTTTCCAAGCAAAACATTTCACAGAGAATCACACTTCCTCCGCCAGCTTGCCTTCTTCCCATAGTGCATCCTAGTGGGCGCCCATAACCCTGCCGCCATTTCACTTGTTGTCCTTCCTTGGGACAACCAAAGGTTCTAACCGGGAAAATCCCACAAGACCTGGCGTTTTGGAGATGTTCTGTTCCAGTCATCCATCCATCGCAATTTGGCAAAGTCACTCAGATCCTTAGACTTGCCCATTTTTCCCACTTCCAACACTTAAACCTTGAGAATTGACAGTTCACTTGCTGCCTAATATATCCCACCCCTTGAAAGGTGCCACAGTAACACGAAAATAAATGTTATTCACTTCACCTGTCAGTGGGTTTTACTGCTCGGTGTATCAACACCTGTAAATTTGTACCAATGACAATTTCTTGTAGAAAAAGAGCTGTAAAGAAGTTAAGGATAATCCTATGGTTTGCGACGGGGGGGTCACTGCAACTTTTATGATGATTTTATTCAAACAAAATCACCTTTGTTTCAACTAATTCATATGAATTTCTCAAGAGATCAGGGCCCATATTCATCAAGCTTCCCATAACGGCTCACAAATCCTGAAACTGAAACAAGCTTGACGCAACCTACCGGGGGGGGGGGGGGGGGGGGGGGGCTCCGCAGTCGGGATTGTTAACCTTTGAACTATAAAGTACATAAAAAATGAGAAATATTGAATAAATTAAACGCATTTAAATAACCAGAGACATCCGTCGATATACTATTGTACTGTTAGCCACACGCTGATAAAACCTAAGACTATTTAAAATGGATACGTTTTTAGATAGAGGACCTAGTCTCTATGCTGAAGAGCCTAGCATGAAAAAAAACAAATTCTGTAAAATTTGACGACTCACAAGGGGCCACAAAGAGATGCACACTACACGAGGGGTCCTCACGGTGAAAAAGTTTGAGACGCACTGCTCTACGCTGAGTAATTTGAGCTGCTCTGACCTGTGAGTAATGTTAGCCACTGAGTTTTGGTCATTTTAGATACTCTTAGCAATGAGTAATTTCAGTTATTCTGAGCTGTGAGTAATGTGAATTACTCAGAGCTGTGAATATTTTCGGTTACACTGAGCTGTGAGTAGTTTCAGTTATACCAAGGTATATCATTTGTGAATTTGAGCTGCGAGTAATTTTATTTCCTCTGAGCTGATTAATGGAAGTTCATCTGAACTGTGAGTAGTTTTAGCTTGAACTCTGGGTAATTTTATTTACTCTGAGCTTGAATGTAATTGCATTCACTCCAAGCTGAGCAATTTGACTTTCTCTGAGCTATGAGCGATGATTATTTTTTGCTTAGTCCGAACTTGAATGTCATTTTATTTACTCTAACTATTTTTAATTGCCTTGAGCTGAGTAATGTTAGTTGATTTTAACCATAACTTAAAAAGTATTAACCATTTCATGCATAGTGGTCACGACGGTGGACAGCTATTGAAAAGCCATTTTCTGGCTATTGCAAGGATTTCAGTAGAATAAATGCATAACAGCCACTAAAGTGGACACTTTATGTAACTTTATGAAAAATGTACGTAAAAGTAAAATAAAGGTAAATTATTTCTTTTTATGCCTAACGCAGAGTAAAAACACAGAGAGAGTAAAAATATCCTTGACCAGGATTTCATGATTCATGCATGAAAGGATTAAATATCAGAATTCTATGCACTATGGATTGGTGTACTGAATCTGAGACTTTTCTTCAAATTTCTTCTACACATTCGTATAGAGACTGAAGACGCACTTCTTCACTAAGTACTTCACTAAACACAATGGCCTCTAATAGAAAAAAAACTTGACTTAAATTGTTTTTGCTTTACTTAAACCTCTCTATCAGTGTTTTATATTTTTGATAGACGTCTTATACATTGATGTATTTGGGGTGGGATGTATTACTTAGAAATGAAACTTAAGTTTAATTCAAAGTGGAACCCGAAAATGTGCAAAGTCAAAAAGTAATAATAAGCAGCGAAAAAAGTAAACGTATTTACAGTAACTGATGAAATTAAGTGAGTCACAATGTGCTTCTTGATACTTTTGGTCACATGGATGAATTTGATCAGATGCTTTAAACTGATGTAACTGATGTAAATAAAATGCAAATAAAATTCACTATACTATTCATGTATAGAACACAGTCATTGGCTGAATGAGAGAAGAAGAGATTTGTAACTAATATACTGAAGGTCTAAATAAGAAGGAAGAAGTATTTTCTACCTGATAGATAACAATGAATTCCTCCAGCACCTAAGTGCATCCAGGATGGCAAAGTTTTCCACCCAACTGAGACCAATGTAATTTACTTTTCCCATAATTGCTAAGCCGGGCCACTTCTCCACATCACAGTCTTCTCCAAGTGGCCCCTGAAATACCTCTGTGTCCTTGTTGTCACGCTTTATTTGCTGTCTCACGCATGCCTGTGGCCTTGTTCTGCCCTCTTCCTGCCCTGCCTCTCTCATATAGATGCACTTGACTTTGCTCCAACATTACTGATGGCCCATTTACGGCAACCTTCCGCACCCTCAATCGACCTCCTCATTGGTCCAGCAAATTGACGTTGAAATTTGTGATTTGTGCAGCGATAAAGGAAAAAAATGCCAGTCGCTACATAAGAGTACTCAGCCAGTAATTTTGTGTCCTCTCAAAAAATAAAAACATCAAAGAGGAAAGCGGTGTCCGCTTCGGGCTTTCGGCCAGACAGATGTGACCCTGAATGAGAGCGGTTACGGGAGAGGGAGAGAGAGTGGATGTGGGAAGTTTACAAGCAGTAAATTGGGTAGCTTTATTCTGCAATGTGTTTGTTATGGTACGGATATGGCACCTGGACTTGACTGTGTTTAAGGGTAAATAGAGGTCCAGATTGCTTCTTACACGTATCTGCAACAGCACTCATTTACAGAGAAATAATGAAGGATGATGGAGCAGAAGACACATTCATGGATCCACGTGTATAAGAGAACCCAATTAAACAAATCAGACAAAAATATTATACTTGGTCATTTATTTATTGAGGAAAATGAGTCAATATTACGTATGTGTGAGGGCAAAAGTATGTGAACCTTTGCTTTGAGTATCTGGTGTGACCCCCTTGTCCAACAATAACTGCAGCTAAACGTTTGTGGTAACTGTTGATCAGTCCTGCACATCGGCTTGGAGGAATTTTAGCCCGCTCCTCAGTACAGAATAGCTTCAACTCTGGGATGTTGGTGGGTTTCCTCACATGAACTGCTTACTTCAGGTCCTTCCAGAACATTTCTTTTGGATTAATGTCAGGACTTTGACTTGGCCATTCCAAAACATTAACTTTATTCTTCTTTAACCATTCTTTGGTGAATGACTTGTGTGCTTAGGGTTGTTGTATTGCTGCATGACCCACTTTCTCTTGAGATTCAGATCACGGACAGGTGTCCTGATATTTTCCTTTAGAATTCGCTGGAATAATTCAGAATTCAATGTTCCATCAATGATGGGAAGCCGTCCTGACCTAGATGCAGTAAAACAGGCTCAAACCACGATACTACTACCACCATGTTTCACAGATGGGATAAGCTTCTTATGCTCAAATGCCGTGTTTTCCTTTCTCCAAGCATAACGCTTCTCATTTAATCCAAAAAGTTCTTATATATACGGTACAATTCCTGTGTTTCTCTTATGCCCCCAAAATAGTCTAGGGACATCTATAAACCTTACCAGAAGCTATGACTAAACATGAATATGCAATCTGGAAGCACTCCCATGTCCATCCATGACAGGCTGCATTCTCATCTGAACTTCTAGAAAATAAAATAAGAGGACGGTGTGGAAACGATTGTTTATAGCTGCTATAATATACTGTAATTGAGAACAGGAATTAACTTGTTTTCTGGACATTCTAAAACATTAAAGGTAACAATAAACAGATAAAGTATAGTGTGTCATATATTGATTAATTCATAATGTTTGTTATAATCATTGGCAAATTGCTGTGGTGTAAGAGGAATAAAAACACTTAAGGGTGTGCTTAATGTAAAGTATTTCATTCCTTATAGTATACAAAAGTCATTGTTCTGTATGTGTTGTATTTGTCAAAGACTGTTTTTTTAAACAGCCGTTGTTCAAAAAAAAATAAAAAATTTTTTATCAGGCTTGTGCACTGACATATCTGTCCTTTAACTGGCAGGTGTGAAGGGTACGCTATATGACTCCGCTCTCCAAATTGCCAACAAGTTGTTGACTGCAGCTATTTGTGGCAAAAGAGCACTATTAAGGGCAAACATCTCCCAAAACAAACTCTCCGACCCTCTTTTTCTCGTTTTCATTGCTCTCTGCGTATCTCTCTTGCTCTTTCACCGTCTGGTCTGGTCTGGTCTAGTCTCTCTCTCTCTCTCTCTCTCTCTCTCTCTCTCTCTCTCTCTCTCTCTCTCTGCTTGCATGCTCGCTTTTATGTGCCAGCTCTGAAAGGTCAGCTGCACTGTCTCTGGACTTGAGAGCATTTGCTGTTATTTAAGCATAAGGAGAGCAGGTTGAGCATCCACTGGGGGTTGCGTTGCAGTCCGCTGGGACAACTGAGCCGTATCACGCTTATAAATAAATGGAAAACATAAGCACACTTACTGGCAATCGCATACTATTTCAGCACTATTCACACTCCCGGGATTTTAGGTTTTATTTGACTGAATTTCTTGTTGAAATAATTAGAGTCTGCCGTAGGTGTAACAAAATGTTCAATAAAGCAAACAATTCAACCTCAAGCTAATGCGAACTGTTTCATAATATCACCTTTTTCTTCGTGGCTTCGGGGAATATGGCACACAGAGCGTGTTAAATTGAAAGAGTAAGATATATTTGGCTGGTTTATCTTAAAAAATAGTCAATAATATGGAACAAATGGAAAAATATAACCCATATAATATAAGCTAGTTTATTTTAACCATGTTATAGGGTAAAATGATATTAGAAGGATATTTTCTGTGGGTATCAGGAGATGTTTGAAATATATCAGTAAGTTTGAAATATATACTGTACTCATATACAGACGGGTGACAAATTAAAGGAAAACCCAACATAAATTGTGTTAGTAAGGTTTTAGGTCATCATGAGCCACACGAACAGCTTTAACGAACATTTCCATAGATTCAACATGTCTCTGGAACTGTTGGTGTTTTGATGATGGTGCTGGAGAGTGACGCCAAAATCTGTTCAACTGAGTTATGATTTGGTGGATGTGGAGGCCATAGCTTATGAATTATGAATGATCCAGTTTCTTCTACCATTAAGTGAGCCCTCGTGGCTTGTGGATGGGGGCGGGGTCATCCTGGAAGACACCATGTGCATCAGGATAGAAAAAAGATGATGTTTGTGTTTCTTCCTTTATTTTATTGTCACCCATTTGAATCTGTGGCTGGGTAGAGGATGATATTACTCTATCCACTGCCAAATTAAAGCAACACTAAACAGTGAGTAAATTTTAGCTCATGTATAGTGCTCTTCTGGTCTCTTAAGCCAGTCTTCTACTGTAGCTTTCGCTAGAGATTTTGGTACAGTTTATTACTAAACTTATCCAAGAACCACAAGCCAATTTGAGTGACGTTGCAAACAAAACGCGTAGGAGGCAGAAGAGGAGACTGTTACTACAATGCTCCAACAAAAACAGATCAACATACAACAACCTGGAAACACTGTGTTTTACTATTGCTCAGCAGAGACCAGGAAATTCTGTAGTGGTGATGCCAAGGAAATTTAATTCTTGATAATGCTTTAACCTTTATAGTCAGTCATGTATAGGGAATATAAGAACATAGCATACTGCCATGTGGTTTCTCTCTTTTTGCCACTCCTGAGATCTTATGACCTCCTTCTGAAGTCTTCTCTTGATTGGTTAAATGCAAAACAATGACCTCACTTAATGCGTACAGTTAAAAATCACTAAATGTATTTGCGTACTTGCAATTTTGCCCTCCTAACTGGCAGCTGTTGTTTGATAAAGAAGAACTACACTACATGGCCTTAAGTATGTGGAAACCTGACCATCACACACATATGTGGTTCTTCCCCAAATGGTTGCCACAAATTTGAAAGCTCACCGTTGTACAGAATGCAGGGTTCATACAAATGCTTCATAATGAAATACCAGGAATTTCAAGGACTTTTCAAGCACTATTTCTTTTTGTTCTTTTTGTAAGAGATGCCATTCAAACATATTATTTCTTTCTTCTTATTAAATTCCGAAAGAAAAACAATATATGTATAATAAAAAAAATTATAATAATATGAATAAAATTGCATTTCCCAGCCACTGCTTCATCTTCACCATAATGTCAATATACAGGGTGTCCCAAAAGTCTCAAAACATAGGGGAACTTAACATTTTTTTATCCAAATGTCTTCCAAAATTTTTCATACTTCGTTCTGGATCAAGGTTGTGATGGGCTTTAACAGGAAACATGGCAAGCAGATCACACACGAGCTAAAGTTGGGAGAGACGACTCCATGTGTGTTCATATGTTAAGTGAAAGGATTGTATTCATGCTCTATTGAAAATAAACACTATTAAGTTATTTGGCAATTTTTATTTACTTTTTATAATTCAATCACTTTTAAGCACGACTAGATAAAAAAATGGCTATTTTCCAGTACTTAAATTTCAAAACGGCAAATTAAAGTACTTCAAGCACCTTGTACGAACCCTGAGAATATCTTCATTTGCTGTAGCGTTACAACTTCACTCAAACTAAGAGGTCCAAACCTGTCCACAAAGCGAGCTAAATTTGGACATGGTTTGCCAGGTCAGAACCCTGACCTAAACCCCTAACTGGAAGAACTGGAACACCGACTGCACCCCAGGCCTCCTCACCTGACATCAGTGCCTGACCTCACTAATGCTCTTGTGTCTGAACGAACACAAATACCCACAGCCATGCTCTGAAAATCTAGAGGTAAGCCTTCCCAGAAGAGTGGAGCTTATTGTAACAGCAAAGAGGTTACTAAATTTGGAATTTGATGTTCCTAAAGAACGCACATATAGGTGTGAAGGTCAGGTGTTCATAAACTTTTGGCCATATAGCAGAGCTACTAACAGGGTGGGAACTGGAAATGACTAAATTTGATATCATGAATCAAATCATGATACATTATGTGGGGAGGTATGTCTGATACCTATAGGCACTTATTTTACAGGGTATTTAAAAAAGCCTGCACAATGCTGAATTTCATGCAATGTTTTTAAAAGCTCTTGATTAGTGAATAAGCACACATCTGTAAGCTCTTAATGAATGAAGGCCTCATTTGCGTCACCTTTTGTCCGATTGCCATTCATCAAACGAACCCATCACTCATCAAATCTCTGCATCACCATTAAGCTAATGAGCCCTTGAATGAATGTCCATTTGGTAGTGTGTGAGTGTGTGCAGGTTTGTGTGTGTATTGCTGGTCGATCCAAGGGCATGCCATGGTCCATTGTGTCAGCCAGCTGTGCAGCGCATACCAGGTGTTAGTCACTCATCTGGGGCCAGTGTGGGAGCAGACAATGGTGCACCATTCTCTCTCTTACACACACATAGACATACACTGGTCCGCCTTTGTCCCCCCGGTTAGTGCGGCAAAGCTCAGCAACTAGCTAAAGGTTTTCACCTGTACCTTCTGAGCACGCCGCTTGTCTGCTCTCTGGTTCTGGTGATAGATTCGGCTAAAGTTGGACACGATGACAGGCACAGGCAAGGCTATTACCAGAACCCCGCTCAGGGAGCAGATGGAGCCGAAAATCTTCCCAGCAATCGTCTTAGGCACCATATCTCCGTAGCTAGAGGAGAGAAGTAAGAAAAAAACAAGAATGCTCAATCAGAAAAGATAGACAGATGGCTCGAAAACATAGACCAAGACAAATACAAAGTACAGATTAAATGCAGAACAAAGGCAGAAGAAAACAAGCCTCTTCAGATTCTAGAGGTTAGGTATGAGTTTGATAGAATGCCTTTGGGCTTAAATAACGATTCTGTGCCAGCTGCTCAGGACACAGTTCATTTTGTTTTTGTCCTAGTCTGCAATAAGTGAATCCTGCACACTTATTATTGTAATTCAATTACACACTCACACACAAGAAACTTGAAAAAGGCTTTGATGCAAGTAGGCAGAGAGTCAACTCAGTTGATTTTCTTAATTTTTATAATTTATTTATTTTTTACAAGTGCTAGCTTCTGACTGGGTAAATCTGTGCAGAGGAACATACCATACCAGCGGCTTCATCAGATACATCAAGTATAAGCTCGCATGGCATGGTGCCATATATATATATATATATATATATATATATATATATATATATATATATATATATATATATATATATATATATATATATATATAATGTATGTCTTTGGACTGGGGGAGGAAACCGGAGTACTTGGAGGAAACCCCTGAAGCAAGGGGAGAACACACACAGGGTGGAAGTGCAAGGCAGGTGTGCTAACCACTGAGTCTGCGTACATTTCTAATTCTGTTGTTTCCTTGTTATAGGTCCTGTTCCTTTTCATGGGTACGCATGTACTCCATCAATCCATCCATCCATTTTCCATACTGCTTATCCCATACAGGGTCGTGGGGGAGCCTGGAGCCAACTCTTGAGGTGCAAGGCAAACATGCTAAACACTAACCCACCGTGCCTGAAGTGGTTAGCACGTTTGCCTCACACCTCCAGGGTTGGGGCTCAATTCCTGCTGCCACCCTGTGTGTGCGGATTTTGCATGTTCTCCCCATGCTTTGAGGGTTTCCTCCGGGTATCTCTGGCTTCCTCTCAGTCCAAAGACATGCTCATTGGTAGGCTCATTGGCATCTCTAAATTGTCTGTAGTATATGAATGGCTGTGTGAATGTGTGTGTGATCGTGCCCTGCGATGGGTTGGCACCCTGTCCAGGTTGTCCCACGACTCATGCCGCAAATTCATTTGGATAGGCTCCACGCTCCCCGTGACCCTGTGTAGGATAAATGGTACAGAAATTGGATGGATGGAAGTTTCAACAACAAACCATGCAAATTTAAGCAGGCAGCTGTATAAAACATCCAAATTTCTACAAGTATCTTTCATTTCAATATTCCTGTTATAAAACATTGCATAGTTAGCATTTTGATGAACTTTTCTTGTCAGCTAACAAATAGAAACATAGCTCTATTTTCACATTTAAAATGAAAATTTGAGGAAGTCCATCAGTAGATAAGGTGTGTCCTGCGACGAGAAATTGACAGGCTTTTTGAAAAATCCCTCTCTCTGGTTTGATTCCACTCCACTTTCTTCACGCTCACTGCACTAAAGTAATGGTACCTCTGTGAAAAGTTGCCTGAAATGCCAAATGTCCCTGATTATTTGCAAGAGAGAACACCCAGATGTGACATGATTAATTATGGATTTGCCTCAGCAGCTTCCCAGCTTTGCAAATAAAAATTACAAACAGCGTCCCTTTGAACCAAGCAATAAGTGCATCAGTATCCTCAGGGCGAGTTAGCAGAGCAATGATAAGCGCAAGGAATCAATCAATTGGTGCTCAGCTCGTCTTGCATGCCTAAGTTCTTGTGAAAACAGAGATAAAAGTAATGCAGAGTGGGAAAGATGCCATGACTTAATGAGATTCCTTCTTTTTTCGCCCCTATAATACTTCAGGATTCGAGCTTCGTGTCATTTTTCTGTTTCAATTAAACACTCCTGCACGCTTGACTTGAGCACTAAAGTTCCACTGTGGTGAACTCTTATTCAGAAATGTCCTTACTGGATGAACAATTCTTTGCTTCTTTCTTTTTATCTTCATTGATATTAAGGATGAGGTGGTCAGGATGAAAGGACATATGCTGCTGGTTGCAAGGGTTCGAGGAAGAAATTCTCCAAATTTACACGTTAATTTTCAGACAGAATCAAAATCAGATCGGTTTAGACGTTGCTTAGTGCTGAGTAAATATCTTTAGTTCTACAGTTCTATAGTATCTACTGTTCCTGCACAGGTTTCATGTCAAAAAGTATCATTTTTCTTACTGAGTATGAGTACTTGTCATTAATGATACTGATAATAAAATGACTAAGAATAACCTTCTTAGTATGAATCAACCCCTGGTGTCATGGAAAACATTTTTTCCCCCACTCTATTTATGTTTCCTTGGTTTAAGAAAGTGGCCATGAAAAAGTGCACATGTGAATTTTTAGGCTACTAGGCTACTTCTTCATCTCCCTCCACTAGCTTCCTGTAGCTGCCTGTATCAAATCCAAGGCCTTGATGCTCACGTACAAGACCTTGTCTGGAACAGCACCCTCCTACCTCAACTCTCTCCTGAAGGCTTACGTTCCCT
This sequence comes from Ictalurus punctatus, assembly GCF_001660625.3. Classification (NCBI taxonomy): domain Eukaryota; kingdom Metazoa; phylum Chordata; class Actinopteri; order Siluriformes; family Ictaluridae; genus Ictalurus; species Ictalurus punctatus. Next base: position 8,861,319 of record NC_030436.2, read on the forward strand.
CACGCAATCTGAGGTCAGTTAACGACCGACGTTTAGTAGTACCTACTCAGTGTGGCTCAAGGTTCCTTACCAGAACCTTCAAACTAAATATCCCTCAGTGGTGGAATGAACTTCCAACCTCAATCCGGACCGCAGAATCTCTCACCATCTTCAAAAAACAGATAAAGACCCACCTTTTCTGTGAGCATGTAACTAACCCGTAAAACTCCAACCCCAAATTCATCCATCTTCTACTGCTTACTCCTTCTTCAGGGTCACGGGGGAACCTATCCCAGGGAGCATCGGGCACAAGACAGGGTACACCCTTGACAGGGTGCCAGTCCATCGCAGAGCACAATCACACACACACACCCATCCATACACTACAGGCACTTTATACACGCCAATCAGCCTATCATGCATATCTTTGAACTGGGGGAGGAAACCAGAGTACCTGGAGGAAACCCCCACAGGGAGAACATGCAAACTCCGCACACACACGGCCTCAGCAGGAATCAAACCCCGGACCTTGGAGGTGTGAGGCGAACATGCTAACCACTAAGCCACCGTGCGCCTGACCAAGCCCAAATTATCCTTAAAAAAAAACAAACTTTCTAACGCTTACACCTCTATTCTGTGCACTTTGCTTTTCTAGAACTCAATTAAAAGATCTTGTATAGTAGCACTACTTGTATTGTTCTCCACTTAATATATCGCTTTGCTTGTATTTCCTCATTTGTAAGTTGCTTTGGATAAAAGCGTCCGCTAAATGAATAAATGTAAATGTAAATGTACTGGGTTCTGTAGCGACTTGATTTTAAATGAAGTGCATTAGCTAATTACATAATTGACCTTAAATTGAGTTTTAAATTTGTGGTTTTCACATCAGAGAAGTTTGTCTACACAGCTGTAAGTAAAGTCTGTTTCACTGTCTTCAAGAACAACATACTAATGTACTAGGTAGGAGCTTCTGTTAGTTTCTCTCACCTACCTTTGTCTATAGACATTTTTCCCATGTAGCCAGCTTACCTGCTAGTAATGAACTCCGTGAGCCACGTTTTATGTTTAAGATGTTCTACGTGAATTGCAATATCGTACTGTAGGATGATGCTGTAGTTCCTCCTCTAAATATTTTCACAGAGCACAAATTTCAGTTTGCTTTGTTTTGATTGCCGTAATTAATCACGAAATTCCATCTCCCGGAATTCCGTGCCACAACCAAACACCCGAACTGCACTACAAATTACAAACTCTCTCACATCACATGATCAGTCACATGAACCACTTCCCAGCTTATATTCTCCTGATTACTAACTCAGCTTCTAATCACACACTTTATTTAAATACCGAACCTTTTCACGAATTCGGTGCAAAGTCTCAATCCTAGGTTAACACTAGCAGCAAGTCTAAGCCTTTGGTCTATTCAATTCAATTCAATTTTATTTGTATAGTGCTTTTAACAATGGACATTGCCTCAAAGCGGCTTTACAGAAACATATAAACACAGGAAAGAGATTTTAAGCATGTGAATTTATCCCTATTGAGCAAGTCGGTGGCGACGGTGGTGAGGAAAAACTCCATAAGATGATAAGAGGAAGAAACCTTGAGAGGGACCAGACTTAGAAGGGAACCCGTCCTCATCTGGGGAACAACGGATAGTGTGAAAGTAAATGGAAGTTCATTATGGTTTTTATATGAAGTCTTTTTGTTGAACTAGTCCACTGTTCACTAAAGGAGACTTGAGTGCAAAATTGTATGTGGTAATTGCAGTCTTAAGGCCATCACAGCAACCGTAGTCCCAACAACCAAGCGAGAATGTCCATGTGGAATTGAGGTCCAAAACCATTTCCATGGTACTTCAAGGTCTCTGATGCTATTCTGTATTGACCATGTTCATTTTTTCTGTACTTTGGTTTCTTGTTTTGCCTGTCACTTCTTTATGTTTTCTTTATGTGATTATGTTTTTCGTCGTTTCCCTGATGCTGTTTTATGTTCATCAATAAAAACCCGTGCTTTTACCAAGCCTCATTCCTGCCAATGGTCATTAGGCTACTTAGCACACTAAAAATTTTTTGAAATAAGGAAAATACTTTCTTACGGAGAGGTACTCTCAACTAAGAGTAACGAGCTAACAACTTAGAGTTAATTAACACTTCTTACTCTGATGCAAGCCAATAAGCTACAGTTTCTATTACATCAACAAGTGGAAGCAAGAAAGCAGACAAATTGATTAATGTTAATTTCCAGACAGTGTTTTGAGTGTGTTTTTCCTCTTCGCCTTTTGTTGTTTGTTGTTGTTGTTGTTATTGTTGCATTTTTCACCCAAGATAGATATGAACGCTTCATGATTGCTGCTTCTTTGTGATTTTCTGACATTAGTTACACAAGTTACCTAATTTCATTACGTAAATTGCAGTTTCTATTCTTTTCATACTGCAAGGTGTATAAAATAAAAGTGTATGTAAATGAAATGAAAACCTTTTTTCACAGGTCTTTGAATGCTTTTGGTGTCAGAGGTGTGAGTGTGTTGTGAATATTAAATATAAAACCGACCTTACTGTGGTGGTAAGTAATAAGTTCGAGAATCCCTCCATCCCGTCCATCCATTCTTTACCACTGATCCTATACAGAGTAGCTGGGAGCCTGAAGCCTATCCCAGGGGACTTGGGGCACAAGGCAGGGCACACCCTGGACAGGGTGCTATCCCATTGCAGGGCAAGTTAGAGATTCTTTATCATTAATTGAGGATCATAAAAAAATAATATTTGGTCTAGCATGAATGAGCTTCCACAAATTTAATACCTGCGCTTCAGTCATATTTAATTCCACACCACCTCTGTTCAAGCTGCAGTAAATCGCAGTATACTGGTGCTAAATTAATCGAATTGCACTGATTTGATGAAACATCTTCAATCACATATTATATAATCATGTTACTTTTTATCCTCCCTAGACCCTGGGCATTTTGTACAGATGTTTATACATGTTTACACACAATATACACATCATCAAACACTTACCACTAATCCCAAGCTAGATGCCATTGGCAGAATTTGATTATTGAATATTTAGAGAGGAGAACAAAGTTGTTGCATTACTCAAAAACATATAACCTGTAAAGAAAGGTCACGCAAGCTAGAGCTACAACCAGCTGAAAAGCAACTTATAAAGCAACTTGTGTTTCCACTGGAGATTTATTTACACATGTGGCTTGGGAGACTTTGCAAGAGCCAGAGCAGTCCTTTTTTTCCCAATCTGAATAACAGCTCTCGGATTTGGCCATGGAATATGTTATGGACAGGAGCTATGACTGAGGCTGAATTGGCCAATTTTCACCAGGTACACTGTCTTAGGGTTTGGTGAATTTATTCCCCCCCAAAAGTATGTGAGGACAATATAACTACTGCATCTAAACTCATACTTTAGTGAAAGGAAAGATGACATTGTTTCTCTTGACAAAACTTTCCAAAAGTAATTTCAGCCTCGTCCAACATTCAACACTTCTGCCAATTTTGGCGCGTTGGAAGTCCAAGAGATTTAAATGATTAGAAATCAAGGCTGCTCCATTATAACAGTGTAGCAGTCTGGCATCTGGCAAACAGACAGCATTCCTCTGCTACCAGTGACTGTCATGGCATTAATGATGTCATCCCTTTGACTCCTGACATATGGGCCTTTGCCAAGGAGAGGTGGAGAGGAAAAATATCACGCTGTGAATTGGGATCTTCTTTCTTCAGTTTCTCATAAAAGTAATACAATAATGTATGTATGTATGTATATATATATATATATATATATATATATATATATATATATATATATATACACACACACCGTGCCCTCCACTAATATTGGCACCCTGGGTAAATATGAGCAAATAAGGCTGTGAAAAATGGTCTTTATTGTTTAACCTTTTGATCTTTTGTTTAAAAAAAATCACAAAAATACTCTGCTTCTCATGAATAGCAAACAATTACAACACAGGTTTATAAAAAAAATTATCTTTGTTAAATATAGGTGTACAACAATTATTGGCACCCCTATCAATTCATATGGGGGGGGGTCTTAATAGCGTTCAGAACAGTGTTACTATGAATGCAGACTTTAACACACTGAGAAAGACACACTATTAGCATCATATAAATATATATAAATAAAATTGGATTCACGTTTGACATGTGCTCCTTCATTCTTTTGAATGTCCATGGAATAAAATAAAATATCAGATGCCAGGAGTGTACCTTCTGCCATCATTTACACATTTGAATGACCGTGTAACACTTAGCAGTGCGATAACATGAAATTAAAAATGACCTTATATGGCCATGGGCATTGTTTCGACTCAGGACAGCTGGAATTTGCTGCTATTGTCAAGCAACTGTTTGACGGCATACACGACTGCGCTTCGTCTTCGTGCGTTCGCTAAGCGTTCGCTATTTGGCCAATAGTTGCTATAAGCCTTTTATAATCGACCAATCGAAAAGGCAGGAATTACAGAGAGGGGTTAAAGCAATACAAATATGCGCATACATGATGCAGTATTAGACCATAAGCACATCATAATGAAACTAAAACTGAATCACGGACATTTTTGTCAAATTTAGAAATCCGAGCCAGACGCTTTTTTACGTCAGAAAAACAGGACGTGTCTGGGAAGAAAAGCATTTCAGAGAACAATTTGTGTTCATTTCTACCAAATTAACTTTGGACAAAACTTATTTGTGCATGTACCAGAGCCACGACTGGCAAGAGAGAACCAGGACTATAATCATGCATCTGTCTATATTGTGTCAAAAGATTAATTTCTTTGGTTTAAATAAAAAAAAACAAAAAATTGTAATCCTGAGAGTATTCCCAATTTTATACAAAATGTACCTGCAATCTGATTACTTATATAACAGCTACCATTTTTTTGTATCCTGACTACATAACGCCATTGCATGTATTCCGTTATTCCCCAAGCCTGATCATTATACAATCATACACATTTAGGATGTAAAATTAAGGATTAAACAAAGTTTAGAGTTAATTTCTTAATCATTTCTAGACATTTCTGATACAAGATATTATCTTAAGTCGTGTTGCACTGTTTCATTTGATACCTGGTTGAATAATTCAGTGATTAAAAAATAATAATCTTAACACACTGATTAAAAGCCTAACCTCTGGAGGCTGGAGATACTTCCCTTATTAGTGCACTTTGAGGAAAGTTTTATTTTCTGCAATCCATCCACTATCCACTTTTAGTCAATTTATTTAATAAATTGAAACCCTCTTAGCTTAGCTGCAGAGATTAACATTAATCTCTAACTAAAGTCAAAATTTAAATGAACCGAACAACAGGATTAAAGTTGATCTAATTTACTGCCTAACAAAAACCAGGATTAAATAAATTCGATGGTTTACATGCATGATTAAATCTTAATCCAGTCATAATGTTTTACACTAATTGTACAGTTCTACTTCTAGATAGGCCTCACACCCATATGTTTTCCTTCCTCAAACTGTTGCCACAAATTTGGAAGCACAGTGTTATATAGGATGTCTTTGCATGCTGTAGCATTACAATTTCTCTTCACTGGAACTAAGAGGCCCAAACCTGTTCCAGCATGACAATGACAGCATGTGTACAAAGTGAGCTCCATGAAGACATGCTTTGCCAAGGTTGGAGTGGAAGAAATTGATTAGACTGCATAGAGCCCTGACCTCAACCCCACTGAACACCTTTGGGCTGAACTGGAATGCCGACTACACCCCAGACTTCCTCAACCAACATCAGTGCCTGACCTCAGTAATGCTCTTGTACCTGAGTGAACACAAATCCCCACAACCACGCTCCAAAATCTAGTAGAAATCCTTCCCAGAAGAGTGGAGCTTATTATAACTGAAAAGGGGGACTAAAGCTGGAATGGGATGTTCAACAAGCATAAGTGTGATTGTCAGGTGTCCATATACACTCACCATCTACTACCTGCTCATTTATGCAGTTATCCAATCAGCCAATCATGTGGCATAAAACCATGCAGATACTGTACAGGTCAAGAGCTTTGAGTAATGTTCACATCAAACATCAGAGTGACTTTAACCATGGCATGGTTGTTGGTACAAGATGGACTGGTTTGAGTATTTCAGAAATTGCTGATCTCATGGGATTTTCACACACAACAGTCTCTAGAGTTTATGCCGAATGGTGCGAAACACAAAAAACATCCTGTGTGCAAAGGATCAGCAGGCTGAAACACCTCGATGATGAGAGAGATTAGAGGAGTATGACCAGACTGGTTCTACAGTATCACAAATAAGCACTTTTTAGAACCATGGTGAGAAGAAAAGCATCGCAGAAGGCCACATCAGGTTCCACTCCTGTCAGTCAAGAACAAAAATCCGAGGCTATCGTGGGTTACAGACTCACCCAAACTGGATCTTTTTTCTAATCTTCAACTCTCCAGCGTTTTGTTCAGATTATAATCTTGCCTAGGTTTTTCAGTATCTTTCATCCTTTAGTCAAACCCAAAAGAAATACCATTAAAGAGATGCCACTGTTCATTTCATTTGGCGAATGAAACGCTGTTGAATGGAGAAGAAACACAACCTTTAGCTACAGCATAGCATTGTGGTTAATGTCCTACTGTTAAAAGTACTATACAAATCAAATTGAATCGAACTGAAAATACTGGAAGATGACCTTATCTGGAAGAATCTACTCTGCCATATTTTCCCTCCTGGTTTTTGCCATTCTCAGCCCTGAAGTGTGACCGTCACCCTTCCTGGCCAGACATTTTTGTAAAAGGACAAAGCACGAAAAACAGGAAATCAATTTCGAGGAAATGTCTTCATTCTCTTTGATCATCTCAGCCCTGCTGTTGTTTCTGTCTTCATTAGAAGCGCCTCTGCAATTACTTTTATAACAGGGTTGAAATCCTCTCCAGCAGCTTCTACTGAATTGCTTATTGATGGACATCAAATGGAACAAATCAGATTGGCTACGATGACGTCCAGTCAATGAGGAAACAAGTACAAGGCATTTTTCTGAAAGACCGAGGGCTTAGGACGTTTATAACGACAAGTCACAAGTTGCAAGGTGTGTGCTGGAGAAGCCAAGAAACATTCAGAGGCAATTTCTTCAGATAAGATCAGGTTATCTAATCATTTCATGATCGTGCCTCCGACTACCTCTTCCACATCAGCGGTAATGACTTATGACTCATGTGCCAGATTTCATGCACTCGGTCTCGGAGAGAAATATCGACCGTCGTCGTGAATTGCCGCAGAAGCCTCGGATGTGGTAGAGAAGTTAAAGAGTCTGTTTGAACTTGCGACGAGCTCCATGGGCTGGCGAGAGGGGAATCTAATGAGAGAGGTGAAATCAAAGTGGAGCTATTCGTGGTGAGATGGAGTCGAGGGAGCTGGCTAATTTCTGCTTAGTCCCTCAGGGGGTGAAGTGGATCTCAACTTCCTAGGTATGAAAAGTACAAGAGAGTGTAACTGATGGCCCGAGCAAGCCATTTAGAACAGAAGAGCCCACTTTGTAAAAATCCCTTTAGGGCTTTAATGCTAATTTATATTGTTTTATCATTTATGGTGCAAAAAAAATGGATTCAACTTATTAACATTCTGAATCACTGAACTTCCTGTTTACCAGAAAGCTTATTACATCCTCCTCAAAGTCAAAGGTTGATTAACACAGAGGCTGTAAGAACACAATAACAGAGAATAAACTAATGTCTAATGACAAAAAATGAAAGGTGTAGTAGGAGTTCCATCACCCACCTTCATCTCTGTGCGTTTTTCTACGACTTTCTACTTTCTACGTTTTTTGAGAAATTAAGATTATGCCACACAATTATGCCACCTTCATTAAATGCCCACCTTCTGAGTTCTGATGCTAAACGTCTTTAATAACAGTGTTATTTTTGCTACAGCTACACAAAAAGAGACATAAATTTCTAAAACAAAAAAACCCCCCAAAACTTCATTCTTGCATTTTATTAAACATGCTTTCATTGTACATTATATATTTTTGCACATATATACTGCTAGTGAAAGGTTTTTTGAACCCCTGGCGTTTCATATGCTTTATTACAATTTAATCGCTATTATTGCCACAGATAAGTAACGGATGCCACATCTTTGACGGATTAACTGCTCACGCTGAGATCCTAATGCAGCTCCAAATGTGTGTTTAATAAAATACAGGAGCACTCGGAGGATAAAGCCATTAAACCTGTAGATAAAACACTCGTAGACAGTGTTAGTATTAACTGTAATACATAGATATGTGGTGCTACAAGTGTCTAACTAAAATGATTTTAAGGGAGCAGTGCAGTGAATAGAATCATATAGAGACAGGTCAAAGAGCTTCAGTTCATCAAATATCATCAAATATCAGAATAAGGGAAAAACATGATGTCAGTCAATACGTTTGCATGGACAACAATAATCTAATATTAACCCGTTTAAGACGATACTCTGATTAAGAAACGATCATGTAAACGGCGATTATTGATGACCTTTATCCGACTAAAGTTATACTCGAAGTAAACACAAATCGAATTAAGACATGTGGAGAATTCCTGTTTTAGTCGCATTATCGATGTATATTACAGACAGGTACACACCTCAATCACACTATTAACATCGTGTGAGAGTTTTCACCGCATTTTGCAACAGGACACATACACACAAGGCAGTGCTCAACCGTTTGACGGCAAACAAGGGACAAGAAACCACGTACTTACCTGCTAGAGTATATAGTAGGCGAAATACATGTATCTCAGCTACTATATAGTAGGTAAGTAAGTGGTTTGGGATGCAGCCCACAGCTTCAAGCAGTCATCTATTTGCACATATAGCACGACAAATAATTAACTGTACTTGAAGTTTTCGTAAAATTAAAAATGAAACACCCGAAACTGTATACAGTACCATAACGAAGACCACCTGTATGTCGATACGTGAAATTCTGGAGGGAACGTCGGACGGTGTGGTGTGGGGACGTAATGACATTTGCCGTTAATGGATCTCTATTCTATAACATGTAAAACGGGAACATGAAAGGAATATTCTAAAAGCAACTCATGTAAACACCTTAATCAGAATATTGTAAGGTCAATAATTAGATTACTGCTGTCCATGTAATGGACTGAGTGACGGTGACTGTGGCACGGTTGTTGGTGCCAATCTGAGTTTTTGAGAAACATATAAAAACAAGTGATCGGCACTTCTGTGGGTGGAAAATGGCCAGACTCGTTCGAGCTGACAGGAAGATACTCATTCTTTACAACCATGATGAGCAGAAAAGCATCACATCAAACCTTGAGGTAAATGGGCTACAAAAGGAAGCAGGAGCAGAAGACCACCTGTCAGCCAAGAACAGGAATCTATAGCTACAGTGGGCACAGACTCAATGAAAGTGGACGCGTTTGGAAAATCGGAACACAATGTTTATCCAATCTTCAACTGTCCAGTTTGCCCTACAGAGAACTTCCATAAGTTCACCCTCATATCCAACCCCTTGAACTTTTCCATATTTTATAGTATCTCTATAAAAAAACAACTTGGAACTGACATGGACTTAACTGGGATTCTTACCGTTTGATATACACAATCATATGTGATTTTTATTTTATTTATCGTAACATGATTAATTAATTAAACAAAACCTCTGTTCACAATGTTAGTGTCTCAGAGAGATTGAATTGAACAGATTCATTAAATAAAAGGTGAAATAAATAAATAAAAGACAATAATGTGAGGTCCTTTTTTAATCTTAATCTGAAAAGGCTTTTAGAGTGCTCTCTTTTCAATTTCCATCTACAACCTTATGTCTTTAATGTGCATTACCTAGCCTTCCCTTTGGCTGTAGCGCTGCACCAATTTTGGCAGAAGGACAAAACCGTGTGCTAAAAAACACAATCGTTGGGGGAAAAAACCCCCCAAAAAACACAGCCTCAACAACACAGCACTGAGTAGCCCCGGGCATGACGCAACCTGTTCATATCATCTGTTTGGATGCTCAAAGCCTTTTAGTTTCTAATAAAGGAAAAACACAAGGTTGTGTACTCAGAGGGGGTAAACAAAGCAGGACATGGAAACGGGAACTGGGCTCGGCTAATGAGCAGTTGGAGGATTATGAGCTCTGAGACTCATTCAGCTTTGCAACACAGACTCATTCATCATTTACTCAAAAAAAAGGACAAGAGCAGGAAAACTCAATTAGGGACTAATAGAAGTGTTGGTCCATGGCCGGAGACTGTATTTATTTTCACCAAGTTTGCACAGGTGAAATTTATTATTCATGAATACATAATGAATCCTGGTATTATATATATATATATATATATATATATATATATATATATATATATATATATATATATATATATATATATATATATCACAGACTCATTGATTTTTAATGGTTCTTACACCATATATTCAATTTAGTTCCATCATACTGCATTACCCATAAACCCCATGGCTGACACATTTATACCTTCATTCATTCATTCGTCTTCCGTAAGTGCTTTATCCTGGTCAGTTTAGAGATAGATCCGCAGTCTACCCCGGGAACACTGAGCATGAGGTGGGAATACAACAGTCCATCGCAGTTCACTCTGTATGTAAGAATTATGTATGTAAGTTATACAGTGTGTAAGAAATAAATCACAATGAACAAAGCTCTGGATTCCCTTTGAGGTCTGACTTCAGCTCTATGATCCACTCCCACTCATAGAGTTAAATTTCGACAAGTTCAGATGGCATAAGCATGAAGTTCTTTTTGAAAATACAAGTCACGTCTAAGCTTTTCCGGATCATTTCTAACGTATTTTAGGTGTAAATCAAGATGTCGGGAATTGTATTATAATCTTGAAGTCATTTTGCAACTCATTCAACTCAGGAAGGCCAAATACTTGGATCAAGAACACGAGTCTACAAATGAAGGGCATATATTGCTTTTTTCCCCAAATACAGCAATGTAAAGAGGGAAAGTGCTGGAGGCCATGTATATTCAACTGGAACAATGGTTCAGGAACAAAGTCTTTTTTTTCCACTTGATGGGAAAAGCATTCACTGGCATTACGCATTCATGCACCATTTATCCTCCAGGCAAAGCTAAATTTCCAAACCTAAAAACGAATACAGCATTCTGAGACAAACAACTGTACAAACCCTGCATATGATTTAAAAGCTATGTTTAAATGTTTTTGTGCACTGGCAGCTTGTTGCATCATATAAAAGTTACTCGGATACCAAACAGGTTCTAGGTGAAGGACAGATATGTGTAAACTGAAAAGGTGCTGAGATTATAAAGCATGATCATTTAAGATTTCTTGTGGTTGTAATGGGTTTGTATGTGTTTCTAGAGGTCTGTAGTTGTAGTTTGACAGAATGTATTGTTCCTAAAGGTCCCTAATAACATCTCATTTTATTCTTATGGCAATCATTGACTCGTGAAAGAAAACCCTATTGGGTTCTTGTAGTATTTAAGATTAACCAAAAAAAAAAACCTCCCTAATGGAAGCTTAGAGGAATGTGATGGAAAGCATTAACCTAGTTTCCCTTATATGATGGAAACCATTAGCTTTTCCTAATAGATTATGACTTGTTCCACAGCATACACTCAAATCTGTTACCTGGACATGTTCACCCCGATGAAATATGTGGAATATTCCTCAAGTCATGTTCAATGGGAAGTTTCTTGAAGATCATAGGTAGAAGAAAAGCAAGTTCTTTCTCTTTTTTTGTCAATGATGTTTTGAGATTAACTCATGAGGTCACTTTGAAAGACCAACTCTTTTATGCAAATTATAGACTTGAAGTAATTAAAAAAATACATATTAGCAAATAATTAAAAATGTCCTTGATGTCCACATTTTGTGTATTCACTAGTTCTATGCTAAACCCTATTCATCATTTAAGAGCAAAAATGCAGCAAAGAATTCTTTTTTTTTTTTTTTTTTTTTTTAAAGGAAAAAAAAAGAGATATGGTTACCTGAGCAAAATATAATAAAAAAATTTGAATGGTTAAATGTATTTTATTTTAGAGTTTGATGGGCTAAATGGCACACCAATCATGGAATCATCAATATACATGTGAAATATATAAATAAGTGTCACTATAATCCATGTATTCTGCAGCAATAATAAACAAGAATATCATGTAATATATGTATAATATAATGTAAATTATATTATATATTATTGAATGATATATTATAAAATCTGATAGATTGAGTCGTTATACAGTGCCATATATCTTCTTTTCATAAAGGTGAATAAACTTTAAACAAGTCGACCGCTTCCTCAAAGCCTTACTATGCTTTAAATTATGCAGAGCTTGAAGTCGATAATGCACTTAACGAGACACATTTAAAACAAGTAATTGTTCTGGTGTTCGATCTTTTGACAATCAGTCTCTTTATTTTTTATATCCCACCAGTGTGCTCGAAATCACTGCTAATATATTCTTGCTTGTATAATCAATAATAGCACATTCTGTATAGGCTAATAAAACAGTGAGCTAAAAGTAATTAAAAACCACATTTAAGTAATTAAAAACAAAAGTTAAGGCCAGGTATCACATGCTAATAGGCTTTTTTTTCCCTCCTATGCTCATTACAACGATCTGTTGTAATCCTTTCTCTAACAGTGTCGCAGTTACTTAACCAGCTAGCTAAGTCACCTATTGTTAGTGATACTAGGTTGTGTTGGATAGCAGAAGAAAACGGACACGTTTCCAAGATCTTAGATCCTGCCATTTTTAAGGATACTAAAGGTGTTGAGATGTTCATGGTCAATTTACTGGCTTAATATTTAATACTCCACATTGAGGCTTGTTGCTGAGAACCTTCAGGAATGTGTACAGGTGAGAACCGCATCGTGAGCTCAGCTGGCTTGGTCTCACTGGAGCTGCCCGCTCTACTTTGGGCCAGGACCACCGCTATTTAATTAAAGCGCCACTCCCTTCAGGTGGTTCCAGCAATGGAAGCCCAGAAATGAACAGTTACCCTGGGTTCCCTAGGTTTTAAAAAGGCCTCTAAGTAGGTTGCAGACACACACACACACAAAAAAAGAAGTAGGCTACTGGTGAGGCTCAGGAGAGCTCCATGCTGAAGCTTCAGTGTTAGAAAGATGACTTTCTACTTTAAGGGGATGCAAAAGATTATGTCCTGACCAAATCAAGAGAAACAGCTCACTGTGCAAGGGGAAGATGAAAGCATGACGGCTACTGAAATCTTTCTACACGAACATAAAGATTTATATATATATATATATATATATATATATATATATATATATATATATATATATATATATGTGTGTGTGTGTGTGTGTGTGTGTGTGTGTGTGTGTGTGTGTGTGTGTGTATATACATATATATATATATATATATATCCTAATTTGAAGCTAGATTGAGACAAACATCATTATTTTGCCAGGAGAGAAAGAAACAATGTATAATACGATGTTCCTGCGCTGCTGAGAGTCGCTCTGCCAATCCTATATTAGCAAAAAAACAGTCCGTCCTGTGTCAGAGCTATAGGCTTGGATTTGTGGGAAACCTCAAGCATCATCAAGCTCCAGCCAAAAAGAAGTCCAGTTACAAGGTGACTGGCAGGACCCACAGTCAATCAGGAGAGTGAGAGAGATTATTTTTCTTTTCCTGCTGAGTACACAAGGCATTTGTTCCATAATTTGGTAGGAAGCTAATTTACGAGCTGACTGTGAGCTGACTGTGAACGTGAGCTGATTTATTCTCCTTCAGGAATTTGTCTCATTAGCCACGTGTTTTAGATAATCGGGTATTAGCTAATAGGGGATGTTTGATGAGTTATGTTTACTTTTGCATTCACAATTCAGTTAAATCAGGCAAGAGCAAATTGATCGATAATTCTATTCACGCTTGGTGTGTGTATTTTTGACAGATCTGTGACTGCTCTAATTAACAGAGGCCAGTTAATGTCTAGCGAGTGTTTTCAGTATGTTTCTCTGTACTTTATGCATTTAAAACTCAGTTTAACTGGATGAGAGAAAGGCATTAAAGGCTTTAAAATCTTAAGTGTATGATATCTGGCAGTGTTAAAACCAAAACCCAACACACTCAACACAATTTCTTGAAAGGACTAAGAGTATACAAACTTTTTCTAACCTTGCATATGTTTACAGACTTTTGACAATGAATATTTCAAAATAATTAGATTTTAAACATGTTTTTTTTTCCATCCATTAATCCATCCATCCATCCATCCTACACAGGGTCACAGGGGACCCTGGAGCCTATCCCAGGGAACTCGGGGCACAAGGCAGGCAACACCCTGGATGGGGTGCTAACATTCTATCCATCCTTTTAAAAAATGTTATGTTATTTGAACAATACAGCATGTCCATGATGTGTAGGTTCTATGTATATCTGCATAATTATAAAATATAATGTGCTCCGGTTGCATAATTGAATCATGTTAAAGCTTATCTCACTTTTTATTCACTTTCCCTACTTCGTTCTCACCGCTGCTGCTATGATTACCTCATGCAAATTTTTTGTGTGCATTTGATGATGGTCAATCGGTCCAGCATCCAGCTGTGCCCTTGAGCATAAATAATGAAGTTGATAAAGTTTCTTCAGTTCAGTTGTTGTGTTGTGATATGCAGCAGAGTTTCTGTGCTTAACTCCGAAATCTCTGCACACATTTACAGATGTCTACAGATGACTTCGACTAAATGATACAGACGCTTCATCTGTTTCACCCTCGGCTAGTTTTCCTCGCGCAGAAGCTCCTAATTAGGCCCCAAATGTTCTACTAAATGATGCAAAATCTGTTTAGAAAATGTTCAGGTTAGAAAGACGGGACATCCACACAACAGCGTTATTTGTATTCCGGCGCCGTGCCCTGTGTCATGCTTGCTGATAGTATGAGTGTGCCGGGTTTATATTAGATTAAGATGAAAAGTGAAACAAAACCGTTGGCATTAGTCCCCTGTGGCTTTTTTCTCTCTCAGAGCAGAGGACAAATGAGATGAACGTAGCAGCTGGCAGAGCTAATGAATTTGGTGCTTAGTTGGTCTGGACTAATATTTGCCCATCTTCAGTGCATATGTATTCTTACAGTGACATTTTTAATGGGATTCTTTACATTCATGGCTTTGTATCTCAGCCAAGAAAAAGGTGATACAGTATGATGTTTTTTGATGAGATTTTTTTTTTTTTTTTTTTCGAGAGTCCTGTATAGCATGGTTTAGGATTTTGTCCAGAGCTGGGGCAATTCCATTATCAGTTATAAAAAATAAATAAATAAATAAATAAATAAAACCTTGCATAAGTATTCACCCCCACATTGCTGTGACTACATCAGCTCTGACCCTAACCCCAGAGCCACATAATTAGTTGGAAGGTGTTCAACGGAAAAGTTTGTTAGAGAACATACCTAAGCAAATGACACCATGAAAACCAAGTCGCACGCCATCTTTCAAAAGTCAGTGACTGTGTCAGGAGAGGATTAACCAGAGAAACATATTGTATATTTTGTGTAGATTTCTGACACATAATCCTAATTAAGTTCCTTTCAATTCCAGATTATAACACTACGAAATGTGGGAAGGCTCAAATGATAGAGAATATTTATGCAAGGTACAACCGTGGTGATTTTTAAACACAGATGTAGTTACAAAATTAAACCTAACAAAGCGAATCTGACAGAAACCTTGGACTTCTGAAGCAACTCATTACATTTCTGGCTTTTAGCTTCACCGTGCATGTTTTCCTTGGCTTCCTTTCAAACCGTGAAACTTCAGACATATTCTTTTAATTTACTCAAAAGCCATGTTTTGCTCTTTTCTCTCATTTGTCTCAACTGTCAAGCTGTTTTAGAGGCTTCCTCCTTACAGCATTTACAGAGAGCTAATGTAAAGCATGTCGATGAACATTGAGCTTGTGACTAAAATATTAAGCACTGTCTCGACTTTTATTGCGTGAAATCGTACAGCACAACGGTCTGATTATTTACTGTGTTAATGTGAATTTCAGATCAACATTCGAAAGCCTCGACAATGCATTTAAAAGTTTTACAAGTGTACTTGTGTAGTCACGGGAGCTACAAGCTCTGAAGGACACGTACTAGGGTCTAAACTAAAGTCTCCTTGCGGTACCCTTCACGGCCATGTTGCCAGGCTAAATACATGTCTAAATGGAGATCAATAAAGCAATAGCATCTGACAAATTGAAATGTAAGAAGATGGTGGAATAAATAAAGATAGAACCTCTCCAAGTAAACATTAATGTACCTGTTATAGTCTCAGAAGTCACTGCTCGATGTACAGTCACAGGTAATAAAAAAGGTGATGGAAAATTACTAAAATTACTCAGATCTGCTCTGGTGTCAAGTACGAGGATTGATGCTACTGCATGGGGTTTATTAAAAATCACACGGCAATTAAGCAAATCCAATATAATAATAAACAGGCAAAGGGTCAGGGAATCTTAAGACCAGACCAGAGTAGACCAAACCATGGGTCAAAAAATGTAAATAAGAGTATGATACTTGGAATCACACAGGTATAATTACTTGAGCAAGACTTCACAAATTGTTTGAAAGAGCTAATTATTTCAGACAGTTTGCAAGAAGTTTGTGAACGGAGAAAGGGGTCATGTGGCTGACTTGTCTCTTCCATGTTGCCTTTCTTATATGTGTAATTATGCAGCTGACATCAGCTGACAGCGTGGCTTCATCCCATACTATTGAATTTCATTATCCATCCATCCATCCATCTTACATAATGCTTATCCTACTGGGTGGCGGGGAACCTGGAGCCTATCCCAGGGAGCATCGAGCACAAGGCAGGGTACACCCTGGACAGGGTTGAATACCACTATTGTACAGTAAATGTTAATTTTGCTTATTTTTCTCCCTTTGCTGTTAGCACGAAAAAGCATTATAACTTTGCACTAGCCAGTAGTAATATGGCCATAGCCACTGGTAATGTAATAGCCATTTTACATATTACTTATCAGTTCACACTGGCTGCAAAGGAAGAAATATGCAAAGAGGTGCGGTAGCTACAAACGAGAGTGGATGGTGGTATAGTGAAAACATTATTTCTGTTTCTTGGTACTATTTACAGTATCTAATGCCATATATAACAGCTCCTGAACCAGTCGATGAGACGCGCTGTGCCGATACAACTTTAAATTGTTTGTTTTAAATTGGACCACATGACAAGCTAATAGGCAATTAGTGATGATGACTGGATGCAATTTTGAGATTGTCCAGCAGACATTAACAGGAATACATGTGATTTTTGGTAGCACATTTTTACCAGGAAGTCACCTTATGAGGTTGAATGGGTGGTTTTCCACATGCTCTGCACCTAGTTAAGTAGTTTCTGTCGCCATATTGCGTTAGCCAGGAGCTAATAGTGAAACCATGGCAACCCGGCAAAAACCCAATAACACTCATTAATGAGGAATACAGAGACATATGGTGAAAAATCGTTGCCAGTGTTGGGTAACTTTTGGTTGGTACAATGACCAAAATATCCTTTTTGTAAATTGGTCTTAGCTATGACCTATTTAGCAGGTATGACCCATTGATGCACCCATACCCAGGGATGCTCCACTTTAGAACTTTAAAGTTGAACCTGGCACTGCCGGGAGTGGTATTACTGTGCCAGGAGATGGTGTGAGCCATTTCATCCCTTAGACATCGACTGGTACCTTGACCCTGCCAGCTGGGGCCGTGGCTCCAGACCTGCTTTCATGCTGAGAGCTGTGGAGCTCGACTGGATATGAGGCAGCTGGCACTTCAGTAAACCCACAGCATGCAGAGAGCTTAGAGTCCAGAAGATACAAGAATGAATTGAAATAAAAGAGCAAACACAGCAACCTTGCACTTTTTTGAAGAAAAAAAAAAAAATCAGTGTTGTAGCAGAGTTCAAATGGATGTCCATGGAGTTTTACAAAGAAGTCACTTTTCTAAACTCTACAGGATGCATGCTAATTATTTTGATTATCTCAATGGGGAATCAGTTGCTGAAGGACAGCATTCTGCATCACATATCACACCGACAAGAGAAGAAAAGCTTCCAAAATACAACACTGTAAATACAACCAAAGGTATACATAACATATACACATCCCTTCTCTTTCTCACGCTCGCTTTCTGTTTCAAATTTCACTTCTCTTGCAGACATTAAAAAAAAAAATCACTACAGCGGTTTATATTTCAACCAAAGTGTCTGTTACTTGGTATGTATCCTATATCAGAGAGCATAGATGACACCACTAATGGATGTACAAATGAGTTCATTTACTATTACTAAATGTAATGTTAATGTTTCACATTTAAACTACATTTATAGACAGGGCCACAACCAGGATGAAAATGTTAGTGAGGTCTGCAAAACAGAACTGTGACCCATATCAACTGTACTAATAACATTGCTGCAACTAGAGGACTGATTTGCCTAGCAACATTATGAGTAATTCAGACCTCCAACTTCCCTCATAAACTCTATAATTCACGCTTAGGTCATATTTCCTTGCACAAACTAAAACTTTTATTGGGTTGATTTGTCTGCAGTATGCTGCATATCTCACAACAAAATATCTGTACACATATCAAGGTAAAAAAACAAACAATAACAACTAAAAAAAAAAAAAAAAAAATACTTCCATAACTACCTAGGTCCAGACCTCGGTGTTCTCGTAGCTAGCTACAGCCAAGTCCCATTCAAGTGATTGTTTTTCTTCACGTTAATTGGGAAGAAAATGATGAAATTACAAATGGCGCCCAATCGGTGTTTGCCTTTTTGAAGTCCCTTACACAGGCTTCATCCCACATGGACCACATTAATCCAGCCACAGCTATGCTATGCCCTAGCTATTATAACTATTATTGCACAAATTCTGCCATTGTAGCCTCTCAAAAAACAAACCCCAAAAAAAAAAAAACACGTTTGCTGTAGTCGGTTAAATGTGAAGTTTGGTGCTTTCCATTTTTACAGCATGTTCAATTTAATTATTTTACTATAAAATCTAAATATTTAAAAGACAGTGGCTAATTTCATTAATCGTTCCGATTTTCGCAAAGCTAAGACCTGATAATTCAGACCTGACAGATCTCTTCAATTGTTAAAAGTTCCGTTCCGTGGTCATGTTAAAATGGTTGACTCTTGATCTTGATTACGGATGCTAAAGTGTTAAGTCTCAAGCTTTATTTCCCCCCAATACAGATGTTGTTATAGGCTTGAACTCTTTGATGACGAGACGAGAGTGAAACCGAAAGCGGAAGAAAAAGGGATCGCACTATTCGATTGTGTGTTGATTATGATTGACAAAACCACACAGTTTATAATAATAACAATAGCACTCTGAGTTTTCTGCATATTTTTAGAAGTTGCTTCAAACTGTATGAATCTGAATGAATGATCTAATACACACACGACACAACGTTCATCTGGATATGTATATGAAGCTGGTGAAGTCAGCCACCATACGGATGGCAAAAAAGTGCCATTTTTTGGCACTAATACACATCACAGAGCTTGGCATGTTGCAGGCACACAGAGTGTATTATTCAGAATCATTTCCAGCCTGCATAATCCATTAGAGCTTGTCTCAACATGCTGTTTTAGGCTTAAAACAAACATCATTTCCTTGCGTCTTTAGCAGAGATGGGGTTGAAATATTAAGGCATTAGCTCAGCCGAGCGGCTCAATATTCCATGAATGAATTACCTCTGACATTTTGCAGGCGGTGATGATACGCGCCGTGCCTGAGCAGAGGCATGTGGCTGGCTAAAAGATTTTTTGCCTCCTTTGATATTTCCATTTTTGTAAATTACTGCAGTGCTATCATACATATCACATCCCTTCTAAGATTATGTAGAGCAACAAAGCTGGTGCTGATATGAGAGCATTTTTCATAGCAAAAAGTTTGTTGTTTGTTGTAGGATAGAGTGCCTTGAATAAAGTGGTGCAACATGGAACTGAAATGGACGTAGATGAAATTATATGCCAGAACATTGAAGGAGGGGTTTGTTCAATATTATTTAGATACATTTTTTTTTTAAATAAATAAAAAAGTGTGCAACTTGTGAGTACATAAGTATTCATTCTACTGCTGTGAAATCTCTAAATTAGTTGTGGTGCCATCAGAAGCCACATAATTAGTGTCATGTGACACAAACACACCTGTTCCTGGAAGAACCCAGTGTGTGCTAGAGAAAATGCACTATATGGCCAAAAGTATGTGGATGCCTGTCCATGACGCCCATATGTGGGACTTCCCTAACCTGGTGCTGCAAAGTTGGAAGCACATAATTGTCCAGAATGTCTTTGTATGCTGTAGCATTACAATTTCCCTTAACTGGAACTAAACCTGTTCCAGCATGACAATAAGTCTGCGCACAAAGCGAGCTCCATTAAGACATGCTTTGCCAAGGTTGAAGTGGAAGAACTTGAGTGTCCTGCACAGTGCCCTGACCTCAACCACACTGAACACTTCTGGGATGAACAGGAATGCAGACTGCACCCCAGGCCTCCTCACCCGACATCAGTGACCAGCCTCATTATTGCTCTTGTGGCTGAATGATCAAATCCCCACAGCCACACTCCAAGATCTGGTGGAAAACCTTCCTAGAAGAGTGGAGGCTGTTATAGGGCTGTCCAGGACAAAGTTCTGGAAAAGCATCAATCAACCTTTTGAAATCCATAATTATAAATGGGCAGAACATACCGCACTGTTCCTTTCCATGTTATGTAAAAGTCATCGTGCACCAATTTCCTGTTGACAAACGATTGCTCGACAAGCATGAAATTGGAAGCAAGAATTTAAAGAAAAAAAATGTTAGTTTTATTTGACAACAAATATACTGTAAGAATCTGATGCAAAAGCCATGCTGCTCTTGCAATAATTGACAACATGTCAAACCTACATTCCTAACGATGACAAGACTCACAACGCCCAAACCAAGACAAGTTGGGGAGCAAATATTGATCATAATGACCATTTGGTAAAAGTGTAGAAGCAAGTGCTTCCTTGTTCTTCCCTGAGGAGTGTCGTAATGCTCCGTAATCAGTACCTGAATCACAAAAGCTTTGTTTACTTACCAAATGTACTGAACCCAGAAACACAGGCAAACCAGAGCAAAAGCATTTGACATTACTCCAGTCTCCTGAAAATGTCTCCTTGGGGATTAATAAAGTCCATCCACCCATTCCTCTGAACCAAATGTGAAGATAATAATTTCACAACTTTGAAATAATTAATTTGAGGGCCAGAATACTCCATAAAATGCAAACCTGACAGATCCAAAAACAACAAAAAGACAACTAAACTACTGTGAAAGACAGTAGCATTCTGTTCAACATATAGCACGACTGTATTGGGTTCTATATAGAACCTTCCTATAGGTCCCTGAGGGTTCTAGATTTAGGACCACAAGGACATCCAGGTGTACTGGTACTCTTTTAATCTATAATGCACCATGATAGGTAATGTAAAAAAACACTTTACTCTAGCATTTACAAAATATCCACAATGCACTGTGGTGTTTAGTTTTGATTTACTCAAACCTTCATGGAGGATGTCAGCAAACTCAGCTGGCACCTTCCCTTCAGATTTCCTACAAAGTTTGCCCAGTTTATATTCAGACTGGTTAAATTATCACACATATTTTTGATGCAGGTCACACAATAGGTTTCTTAGCTTCCTAAGGAACTTGGAAAATTGTCTGGAAAAGAAAAGCTATCTGTTGTTGGGTTCTATTTGGAAACATTCCACAATAGGAACAAACCAAAGAAGGTTTTTTGGGGTCTAGACTGGACCTTTTTTCCCTAAGACTGTCGAAAGGAATTGTAAGTAAATAAGCATATTACACCAAATATGTGATAGTTGTGTAGAACAGTGGTGCAACATGTAGTGTCACCATGTCAGAGTTCATGGGTCTCCAGTTCAATTCTGAGCACGGGTTACTGTCTGTGTAGAATTTCACATGATCTCCTGCATGTTTCCATTGGGGTTCTCTGATTTTTTCCTAAAAGTATGTTGGTAGGTGGATTATCTAATTTGCCCCTGGGTGTGAATGAATGTGTGGTGTGGTGTGATTGACCAGCATACCACCCAGGGCATATTCCTGTCTCACTCCTAGTGTGCCTGGGATTGGCTCTGGATCCATGTGACCCTGACCAGGATAAAGTGCTTAATGACAATGACTATGAAGGAAATGTGGTAGAAATGTAGCATGTAAGTACCATTTTTACTCCTGGAGGTGTCACTGAAATTTTATTTTCGTCTGGAAATAAAAATGATTCAGATGACCTGGTGCTTGGTTTCTTTCTATAGCAGCAGTCAGAGGGAGCAGGTAGGGCAGCCTGATGCAAAGGGAAAGATTAATGACTCCTAAATAGCTTTAGGACCAGCACTCCTGCATCTCCACCAGAGAGGACACGAGGGAATAAGGACCTTCTTTGATTCTACCCGCCCAAGCTGATGAACCTACAGTAGGAGTGAGAAAAATGTCCTCAGCGTGAGGCACTTCATCAAAAGCAGGGCGCGAGATGAAGGAACTGAGCAGGGAGGGATGGCGAGTCAAGAGAAGAAGATGGAACGGATGTGCCTTGCGCTGTTCATCTGTTCAAGGTCCCGGCTTCAGATTGCGTGTCTACGAGGCTTTGAATTATCTTCGAATCTCATCCCCTTGTCAAGCATCAAAGCCATTTGTAAAGTAGAAAAGATGCACAAATGTAATATTCTTCAAGACACTAATATAAGAGATGAATTTCGCCGAACCTCAGATGCATCAATATCAATTTAACGTTCCTTCTGGCTGTGTGTTCTGTGCATGCCAAGCACACATTGCTAGATTACTGCCAACTCTTACAGCAGAGCTGCACACCACCCTTTTGTATTATTGACTGCTTTGTAGGCAGCAGCATTGCAGCCAAATTGCAGGCATCCAACAGGTTCTTTTAGTCTCTCCATAGAGGCACCACCTAATGAGACCTTCACCATAGGCAACACTGAAAACATGCTCCTTTATTGATTATATTATTCATTTCAGCAGGGATGGCATGCCAGCAAAAGTTTGCGAAACATCCCTCTTTAAAAAAAAAATAAAAATCTGAATAATATCTCACTGGAAGGCAAGTAAAATCAAACAGCAAAAAATAAATAAATAAATAAATAAATAAATAAATAAATAAATAATAATAATAAAAAATGTCTACAATATATATATTTCATACATTACAATGCAGCTCAAAGTGTTATTTTTATTTCCTATTTCCTCATAATGTGCACCACCACAGAAAATTAAATCAAACTATCAATAATAAAGCTCAACATTTTGCTTTTGACCCTGAATGTAAAAATTAAACAAGCCATGTAATTATTAATATAAACCTTCCAGAGGATAGCAGCCAGCGGCATGTGTTTTTTGGCAATACTAATTACCTTGTGTCAAGCGTCTCTCTTGTTCCCTGAACATGGCTTCTTTGGTCAAACACTTTTCTATTTCAATTCATGTGGAAAATCAGCAACAGGGGAAGGATGACGCAGAGGAAAATATCTGTGAGTGGATAGAGGTAGGTGAGAAATTTAATTAGTACTGACTCACTGAGTTTACGAGCATGCTGTCATCCATTTTGGTCGATGCAATGCTACAAAATCTTTTATTTCTAGATACAGTATGCACCAATAGGAGACTCCATAGCATAATCATGATGTATAACATATAGACAAATCTCTGTAACTCGGGCATCCAGAAAAAAAACAACATTATTAATTATGTACCAGTAAGAAGTAGATGTAAAGGTCACTAGCCATTTTTTCTTTACTTAATATGTCCAACAACCCGAAAAAAATTCTGCTCTCTATTGACTTTCCCCAAAAGAAACTTTTCAACACACTCTAATTGGTTCATATATTTCTTAGTGGCATAAAAGAAAAGCACCTCAATATCGAGTGTGCAATGATTTTTCAAATCCAGCCACCTGCTGCACTAGACACATGAACGTGCTCTGGCTGTTGATAGGAAGGATTTTTACTAGCCATAGTGTTAATTTTGAATGGATGCTAGATCTTCACAAAATCAAGAATATGAAGGGATGGGGAAACAGTGACAAAACTAATGCAAGCATAACACAGTCATAAAAATGAAGACACTGGTCCATTCAAATAATATCTTTAAAGATAATGAATAATGAGATTATTCTGGCAGAAAAACAGCCCCAAAACATTAAAGAGCCACCACATATTTAACCGTGGGCATGAGGTACTTTTCCATATGGCTACCTCTCTGTGTGTGCCAAAACCACCTCTGGTGTTTATTGCCAAAAAGCTGTATGTTGGTTTCATCTGACCATAGAACCCGATCCCATTTGAAGTTCCAGTAGTGTCTGGCAAACCGAAGATACTTGAGTGTGTTTTTGGATGAGAGTAGAGGCTTTTTTCTTGAAACCCTTCCAAACAACTTGTGGTGATGTAGATGACTTCAGATTGTAGTTTTGGAGACTTTCTGACACCAAGACGCAACTAACTTCTGCAATTCTCCAGCTGTGATCCTTGGAGATTTTTTTGGCCACTCGAACCATTCTCTTCACAGAGCGTTGAGACGATATAGACACACGTCCAATTCCAGGTTGTTTCATAACATTTCCAGTTGACTGGAACTTCTTAATTATTGCCCTGATAGTGGAAATGGGTATTTTCAGTGCTTGTGCTATTTTCTTATAGACACTTACCATTTTGTGAAGCTCAACAACCTTTTGCTGCACATCACAGCTATATTCCTTGGTCTTACCCATTGTTATGAATGACTAAGGGAATTTGGTCTGCATGTTACCTCATATTTATACCCCTGTGAAACAGGAAGTCATGGTTGAACAATTTCCTGTTCCTAGTCACCCAGGTGTACTAAAAAAATTTTTTAATATCAATGGGAATATACTTCAAATATATTTTTTTCATATGAATTCATGGGGGTGCCAATAATTGTTGCACACCTATATTTAACAATCATATATTTTGTTTTGATAAACCTGTGTTGTGTTTGCAATTGTTTGATATCCATGAGAGCAGAGTATTTTTTGTGATTTTTTTTTAACAAAAGAGCAAAAGGTTAAACAATAAAGACAATTTTTCACAGCCTTCTTTGCTGATATGTACAAAGGGTGCCAATATTAGTAGAGGGCACTGTATGAGTCCAATCACGATATTTATCTACGACACAACCCATAAATGAACTGGGTCAAACCATTGCACACAATATGGTTGTACAGTGCCATAGCAATACTTCCTGCCTTAATTACAGAGCTTGAGGTCCAAATGAGTATTAGAAGAATTAATGACTTGTACACAAAAACAAAAACAAACACATTTTGGCCAGACGCATTTGATAGCCAACAGATCACTTTGCATATTGTAATATAGCAGATTTTTATGAGAAAACTTTTTTTTTTAAATAGAACAGCACCATCTGTGCAGGTTTCATTCTAATTTTATATATGGGAGGAAGAGAAAGCTGTTCTAAAGGACCACACGACAGAAAATTGAAATGCCTTGGAGAACTTCAAAGGCTTGCGATGATCACATGGCGCTTGTTGAACCACAGTGGAAAATTGAAAACAGATCCAGAGACTTGCAGCAATGTACGATGAATAAATCTATTGTGCATACAAGACAAAGGAAGGCAATGCAGCTTTGAAAAAAAAAACAAAAAACGAAGGAGCCAAAAGAGAGGAAAGATACAGGATTTGATCTCATGGTACAAATTGTGTTTATTAGATGCTGTTAAAAAATATGGCTCATATAGAGCCTACAAAAAATACACAAAATGTACTGACCTCCATGAACCTTCCCCCACATATAATAAAATGAAATAAAAACCAAACTTATTTCGTTGATTTATGTCATAAAAATGATTATTTGTGCTGATTTGATTATTACAATGTAAGTCAATAGCCATGAATGATGTCACTGTGAACTGTAATACTGTATGTTAAAAAAATTCAACCCGAAAAAATACTATGACTTCGGTTAACTTTTTAGCTTGCGTATAAGTAAGAAATAAAACACTTTGGTGAGTGATGTTGTAGGAAAATCATCAAACACAGAATAGTAACATTAAGGCTATTACTTTTTTAAATTAACAAATGACATTATACTTTTGAACCATTTATAAGTTGTTGAATGTCCATGTTCCTATTATTGCCTATGTTATAGCAGCTATAAACAGTTAGGCTTGTTTTCTCACTCTCTAAGTCAATAAGACCAACAACAACAATAAATAAATAAATCACACATCATCATGTTATGGAGAAACCAGGAATTGTAAGCTTTCTTTTCTGTCTGGAAGACTTTCCCAAGGTGGAAAATGGATAGTTACAAAGCACCGACACTGGGAACTCCTTCCATAAATATTACATATCGCTAAATTTATACATATGATATATGAAACATCTGGCATACACATCCATGTGAATTTGTTGTTACTACAGAAAGAATAACAAATGTATTAGAACAAGTGCATTCTGCACCAATCAGATTCAAGAATTCAACAATGCTGTCATATAAAAGGAAATAACCAAGAAAACTGTCAAACAATCTAAACTAGTTTAAATTTTTAAACAGCTCCCTTAAATTCTAAATAAAAACTCCATGATTGGGGACACAAATGAATTTTAAGTAAAAACAGCTTTTAAAAAAAGTTTCAATATGATTTGATTTGGGAAAAAAAATATACAAGGGCATTAACTTTAGTATTTATATTTGTCTTAGATACAAATTTCTAAAAAAATAAATAAAAAAAAAGGCTTTCTCAAAGTGAAAAATCTAAGAGCAGTGGAGTAGACAGCAATTAATTTCCGTGAGGATGAGGAAATGTGCTCAATAAAACCACTGGGTGATCTGTAAAATTAAATTGATAAGTGCGACGCGCTCATGCATTTTGAGTGGCTGCCAGACAGCAGAAGCAGTGGTGGTATTCAGAATTTGTCATTTAATTATTATATAAGAATAAATTAGCCAATAAATTAGCTTAGTCGCTTAATCTGTGCCACTGAAAACTTTTTAGTGTTCCTCTTGGGGTATGTGTATCCACATAAAGACATCCAGTCCTGTATGCAAATGTTTTCTTAGTCTTTTCCTTTACTTTTGTGAAACGTAACCCAAGGTGTCGCTTTCTGTCCTCGTGTCCTCTCGATCAGTTCCCCTGCCCAACTGCTGTAGTTCTTGGTTCTTCAAAAAAAAACTGCTGATTTAGAAACATCATCTATTTCCGTTTCTGACTTTTACTTTTTACTTTCTGACATTTACTCATATGTATCCGACCTTCCATCGCTAGTGTAACTAGCTGACTAGCAATTTTCAAACAAAAGTGGGATTTCGCAACTCACTCTTGGACTAACGATAAGTAAGATAAATGAGAATTCAGCCGTCATGTTGCAGAAAAGAGTTGCAGGACGACATGAAAGCAGCAGGAACAACAGTTACACAGAGAATAATCTGTTTAATAAGCGAGTGATGGAAATGGCAGAGCAGAAACACGGAAAACACTGGAACTTCCTCTAAAGTATGGAAACACTTTACACTGCTGTTGGCCTTCCATGCTGAACCCCCCCCCCCCCCCCCCCCCCACACACACACACACACTACAAATGCCATTACAAACCACCATTACTGATCCATTACTATTCATTGGTTCATTACTATTACCATTTTTGGTCCTTAATGGTATCCACTAGACATAACATGCCATCAATAGAAGGCAACAAATTATTAGTAGAGACCCACAGGAATCAATAGAGTTTCCATTAAAACCAATACAACTCCCATTATAATCATTAAAACCAGTACAAATTCTATGAGGGTTTAAACTGTTGTTGTTTTTTTCAGCAGGGATGCGACATAACTTTTATAGCTAATATTTCGATTTGTAATCGTATATTTGTCGGAATGCGAGAAACAGTGGAAGCACAATGTACCTGGTTGAATCGTGCTAATTAACCGCCTTATATCCTTTTGAGTTGTCCTACATTATTCAGTTAGCACACTCAGTACTTGGCAAGTCAATGGGTTGAAAATGACTGAACATACAGTAGAGTATTCTCAGTGAATGATTATTCTACAAGACAAATATTCTCACTTTAAAACACAACATGTGTACTATGCAGGGTTGGGCAGCAGTATAGCGTTTCTTAGCATATGCAAGATAATGATAATGAGTCTTTATTAATCACATATACATTACAGCTCAGTGAAATTCTTTTCTTTGCATATACCAGCATGTTAGGAAGCTGGGGTCGGAGTGCAAGGTCAGCCATGATATAGTGCCCCTGGAGCAGAGAGGTTAAGGGCCTTGCTCAAGGGCCCAACAGTGGCAGCTTGGCAGTGCTGGGGCTTGAACCCCCAACCTTCTGATGAGCAACCCAGAGCTTTAACCGCCAAGCCTACCAATCTAGTTTTAATAAAGGCTGTGTGTAAAGTCTTCAAGCTTTCATCCAAGTCAATCCCAAAATGAGTCGATTCACTGATACTAGGTATTAAAAATCTAAGCCTGAACTCAATAGGTGCAAATTCCACACATCAAAAATGATTCATCTTGCCAACTAAAATATTAATAATCAATAGATTGTTCCAGCAAATTGATCATTCCTGCATGTCCATCAATCCTGTACACAAATTTGAAATAAACTGACTCCAAAGCTACATAATTGGGAGACTGATTGAAATTCATGGCATGTTATTTTTTCTTACCAACTTGAGAAAGTAGTGCATTCACACAAGTCCACTGGTACACGTGTGCAGCAGCCTGATAAAATCCCAATATTCCAAATAAACAGTGTTGTGCTTCATGTTCAGGCTTTATACTTTAATGCTTAATGGGATTTCACACGCGGCAACCTTGAGATTCCGAAACGACATCTTACTATTCAAAGCCATATTCAAAATTCAATTTCATTTCGAACGTCCCCCGTTCACTCATCCCCTGTGACCTTTACCATCTGCATATATTAGCCATGGTGCTGTTATGCTAATAGAAATGTACTTTTCGCTACATTTGAAGTGAAAGCTAATCGCGGATACGTTAACTTGTGGTCAATCTTTTGGATTTGATCAAATACAAAAATGTGGTAAAGACCGTTTGTCAGAACAATACATTTCTGTTTCAGCATAACAGGATCTTACAGTAGCATGATGGAATCGGACTAGCTGCCGATGCGTGCTACCTATTTGCGGCCACTCGGATTTCATTAGCATTTCAAAAACATGTCTGGTTTGTGTGGTTTGTATGAACGAAAGGTTCAAATGAAAACAACCAACTGTTGAAAAGTTGAGACTGGATTCCAGTGATCACAAGCAGAAGCAGAAAAAGAGTTTTCCATATAGAGAGACTGCATCCATTTTTCTGCTCTCTGGAGTACTCCTGAGGACAGACAGGAGCCCCTTCACATCTAACACAATACTTGGAAAAGCAATGGAGGAAAAAAAAGAAGCTAATTAACGTAGACGGAAATATTAGCCGTTACTCGGCTTGATTTGCTGAGTGCTTTTATTAGCCTTAGCATGTTAAAAGCTAGCGGACACAAAACTACCAATTGGCCTTTTGAAATCCAGAGAAAGAGATAGTGAGAGAGGAGGAAAAAAGTGATGAGTTACGCAATGGTCACAAGGAAGAAAAAGCGTCACAGAGAGAAAAGTAAAGCACAGCAGTGCCTGATGTCACCATGACGACCCCTCGCTGAGGGTCCACTACCTTCCCTAGCATGGCTGGAAAATCTATTTTGGAGGTTGATTAACCATCCTGAACTGTTCCTCTGTCATAGAACAGACGCATGGCCTTTTCACGGATTTATGTTGCTGTTAAGCTAAAAATTTCTCAAGATACTGTATCTTTAAAGCTAGAATTATTTTCCTCCCTAAATTTCACTAGCAGCTACATTGGGCCTTCATAATACATTCATAAGCATTGAATAAATCTTTTATAAAGCATTGCTACAAGGCTTTCTCATGAACTCAGATTATAGTATGTGACTTATGTTATGACTTTGTTATAAAAGACAGAAGCGACACCAATAATCGTCATGAATGCTAATTTCGATGTTATAAAACACTACGTCAGCTGAACGAATCATTTTAAAATCTACAGTGGTCAAATCAGTATGTCTACTTTCTTTTCTTGAGAAGCCAATGTCATGAATGATTTTCATACCCTCAAACTAAAGTCATTATCAATTTTATTTTTTTATAGCACTGGCATGAAGTATCATGTAATGAGTCTTTATTGGTCACATGTACAGTAGAGCACAGTGTTTTCTTCACATACTCCAGCCTGTCAGGAAGTTGGGGTCAGAGCGCAGGGTCAGCCATGAAACAGCGCCCCTGGAGCAGGGTTAAGGGCCTTGCTCAAGGGCCCAATAGTGGCAGCTTGGCAGTATTGGGGCTTGAACCCCCGACCTTCTGATCAGTATCCCAGAACCTTAACCGTTAAGCCACCCCTTGTACAACCCTTGTACCCAACAACCCTTGTACAACTAATTGATTTATTGATTTTTATTTATATTACATTTTTATTCAGCTTCATGATTTTCATGTCCTCAAACTAAAGTTGTAATCAGGTTTGCTTTCATAACACTGTTATGACAAGTTTTTAGGCATAACATTTTTATGAAGTATGAAATACCTTTCATAGCTTTGCATATCCATGAAGCACATACGTAAGTCGTAAGATTTGTGGCTACTAAAAGACGTAATCAATTTTGAGTGCATATGAAGCACTATGTATACCCTCTACAAATTTACACATTTATGAAGTCCATATGTCAGCTTAACGAATGATATTCATGTCCTCAAATTAAAGTGATTATCAACATTGAATGTATTGCAGCACTTTGTGTACTATGTAACAACTTCACTAACTTAAAAAGCCCATAAGTCAGCTTAATGAATGATTGATTCCCATGTCCTCAAACTGACAAGGTAATTAATTTGACATTTATAACACTTTTATGAAGCATTATGTAAGCATTATTTCTTTATGAACCTCATATGTCAATTAAAAGACTGTCAATAAAGTGATGAAATATTCCGCATTTATAACACTTTTATGCAGCCTATGATGAAACGATTTTTCACTTGGTCAGTGAAGTGGTAATCAATTTTGCATTTAACACCATTACAGACTATGCTGGCTCAATGAGCAGGAACAAGATGGATACTTTAGATATGATGTCTTTACATACTTTACATATGAAGTTGTTGTTAGTAAAAAATAAACCAAACAAACTAATACTTTACAAAGAATTTTTTTTTAATCTGTTAAAACCTCTGCAATCAACTTAGAATATGAACAGAAACCGTGTATAAATTCTCCAGCATTTGCGTTATGAAAGGTTTATGTATGGCCTTTTTATAAATGTGTTATGAAGCTCAATGTAGGTTTTCAAAAAATCTTGCCAAAGATAGCTTTTTTTTTTTTTTTTATTAAGACGAGTCACAGCTAGTTTTGAATCGTTGCAAATTCATTATTAACATGCACTTCAGCGACTGAAAAGAATTACTACCAGAATTTTTATTTTTTTTTAGAATATTTTTTCTTAATTTAAAATAACTCTTGAATATTAAAGCATCGAGAGAACTATTGAACAATAGTTGTAGTAGTTCTCGACAAATTATGAAACCAAAAACCTTTAATATTCGAAGACTTTGAGACTACAACGGATCTCATTGTCATGCGACCTTGCAAAATGATTGTCCTTTTCATCAGCACCTCTTTTTTTTTTTTTGCATTTAGAAATAAGCTCCATGTCATCTCTCCACTCTGAGACACCCAATAAGCCTATTTTACATGAAAGAATAGAAACCCGGCAATGAATAATGCGGGAGACAAACTTTGATGAGCTCAAAAGAAATGAATCATTAGAAGTATTTTGGAATTTTTGGTATTTCAGTAACCTTAAGGATGAAGTCTAACTGCATATTGCTAAATGCAAATATGAACCGAGTGGCGATGTGATGTAAGAGACTTCTGAAATATAGTGATGCTCATTAGGGAAGGAAGGATGCTATACTTCAGTAGGAAATCAACTAGCTATATTGGTATAAACAAAGAATTTGAAAAAAAGGGGGCGTGGTTATCGTATGCACTAATTCCTAAAAAAAATTAAACAGCATCAAACCACACCACCCTCACGTTTTCATAAACATACATGAGATCAGGGTGAAATATGTTGCAAGACTTCTGGCTGTAATTCAAATCACAGACGCGCTTGTTCTAATACAAAACGTGTCATTTTTGGTAAAGTTTTCTACGAAGAGATGTTTATTTAATGTTTATGGAGTTATTTAATGTTTATGGAGTCTCCAGTGTCAGGGTTTTTTTTTTGGTCTTATTTACCAAAACGTTAAACGTAACTATAAATAGGATAAAAAGTAGAGATGCACAGATACTAAATTTCTCAGCCGATACCGATAACCGATTATTCAGAGTGATCTCGGCCGATACTGATAACCAATACCGATATCGATAGTTCTGCCTTTTATACCTTCTTTTAAATTAATAATAATTAATTCCACAATTCTGAAAAAAATGCAAATAAAAACTTTATTCTCTCCACTTCAACAAGTTGTTTCACAGTAACTGGTCTCATAAACAGAAAACAAATTACTCTAATTAACATTAACACATGAACTACATTCTGAATATTAAAGTAAGATTTCTTAACTTATTGAATGTTATTAATTCATATTAACAGAATTAAGTAACTGAATTCTAAAGACCCTCCTGTTAGGCTTCACACTCACTCACCACAAACAAAAGCATTTCTACTTCATCATTGAACATCAAACATTTTTACATATAAACATTAACTGGATATGAAGTGTACTACTCTACAAATATATTTTTCTGTGCAATATATACTTTTTTGTCAACTCATCTTCATGTAAATCTTTCAACAGTGTACTGGCCCCTTAATTCAGCGCAAGTAGCTCGGTGAGGCGACGGTGGCGAGGAAAATCTCCCTGAGACGAAGATTCATTAATGAATAAAATATTCAAAGCATTGCCAAATTTGCTGTGGTGTAAGAGGAACAAAGCACTTCAGGAGGTGCATGGTTGATATTTTCCTATAACTGCACGTTCCTGAAGTGTTTTATTCCTTACATAGACAAAAGTCAGACGATCGAATGCTTTATGATATATAAAATATACAAAATATAAACACTCTTCAATAAAATACAACATTATTTGTATTTAAGGACTAGGGGTTTCACGAGAACCGATACTTCGGTACCAAGTCGGTACCAACATTCTTAAAATGTGACGGTACTTGTTTTTCTGGAGTAGCGTTGGTACCGTTTCTAATGGAAGTACCCGAGTTGCAATTCTTCCGGACCTGATGGGGGCAGCAAATATGCGCAAGTGTTTTAGTCGGTCCACAAGTGGTGAAGAAGAACAACAACATCTGCAAGCACACGGGAAAAACTACAGAAGATGCCGATGAGTTTAGCGCCGCCACGACTTGTTAAGAGGAAAGATGGTAAGAGTCAACTATGTAAATACTTCGCATTCGAGGCGGATGACAACAAACATATAATTGATGCTCTGAAGCCGGTTTGCAACCGATGCTATCGTTCATTTCAAACAAAGCGAGGAAACACCTGGAATTTGGCGAAGCACCTGAAAGACGGTCCTATGTTATGTTTGTTTGAGGCAGCTGGCATTGTGGTCGTGAAAACCAGCTAACGTTATGCTCCATGTAATGTTTGTGATAGCCAGTTATTTGTTAATGACGTTAACACATTGTAATGTTATAAACTACCTCCGAATGGGCATCGCCTAATGCATCACCATTCAGCCCATGTCCTGTTAGCTACTGTCACTAATAATTATTCAAATGTTTTAATAAATCTTTTTGACCTGCCACCATATCAGTGAATTTAAACTAATGCTTGCATTCAGAGTATAAGGTGTGTGTGTGTGTGTGTGTGTGTGCATCTGTGTGCGCACGTTTAGGTGTGCACCTCCACTGTAGCCTCCACTTATTGTCAGACGGTGTTTGATAACTAAAATACCCCCCTCTCTCTCTCCCTTTCTTTCTCTCTCTCTTTTTGCCAGTATCAGCCAGAGGAGGATGTCCACTAGGAGGGTTTTTAATTAAATTTTTTTAATTTTATTTTTATAAAATAAAAATGGTATCGACTTTGGTATCGAGTATCGTGTACTTTTGGTAGTATCGGTACTGACTACTACACAGTAAAATCCGTAGTGTTGAATTAACACCCAGAGTGTTTATTTGAGTCCAGTGGACTTATATAAACACTGTAGGGTGTAAATTCAACACTGTGGGTGTTAAAATCAACACTGGTGATTTTGCTGTGTAGATTTTTGGTATCGTGACATCCCTATTAAGGTCCTCTTCATCTAAAATGACGTCTATTACATCAAAAGTCACAAACAGTTCTCATTTCACAGATTTTCTAATTCTACTGTATTTAACTCAGATCTTTTATTTATTTATTTATTTTAAGTTTAACCATCCTAATTGGGCATGTTCGTGCTCGGGACACTGTCAGTCTCACTGATTATCGGCGCACTTAATGAGAGACTACCAGCAACACGAGAGGGTGACATTCAGCCCTGACCTCAATTAACCGAAGAATGTCAACAATGCACAGAAGCGTGCATTATTTCATTTGGACAGTCGTTTCCTTAAGGGCCTGAGAACAGTTGGCATTTCCTTGCGTCAAGGCACAAAGATCTGATGACATTCCGTATCCGACCTCCATATCATTTTTTTTTTTTTTCCATTTCCAGAGCTCATCGTCGAGTTGAAAGTTACCATAGGAACGCCCGTTTCCAGAGTAATGTGGAGACGAAGTGGAAAAAATCTCATTTGGATTCCTTGGTAATGCCACTCGGCTTGGATGAAAAATCTCCAGGATGTTAACAATTAGAGTGTAATTGATTTGAGCACAAGGACTTCTAATGTTCTGGGCTCTCTCGTAAAACGAGGTTTTTCAGGTTGGAAGGCAGGATGCTGTCAGTGATATGCGTCTCCTCTCAACACACATACACATTATGATGTTCTGGACACAACATACACACTTTAATTAATCTGCACTTACTTAAACAATGTTTCTCAGACAATTGAGAACTGGCGAAATTTCACACACTAACGAGGTTTTTTTCTGTTACAAAGCGTTGACACTGGAAACTCCTTCCATAAATGTTCAATTAACATCTCCTTGCAGAAGACTGCACCATATCAATGATTGTACATGATTGATTGATTTATTTACATGTTTTATGTGGAGAGTTCCTCATACAAATCCACATGAATGAGCTGAAAACGTAGCAAAACGAGTACATTAAAAAAACCAGTGCTTTGATATAAATTATATTATTATATCCAGCCATCCATTTTCCATACTGCTTATCCCCTACGCAGGGTCGCGGGTTGCCTGGAGCCTAGCTTAGCGAACTCGTCGCACAAAGCGGGAGATGCCCTGGACAGGGTACCAATCCATAGCAGGACACAATCACACACACACACACACATTCACACACCCGTTCACACATTACAGACAATTGGGAAATGCCATTCTTTGCATGACAACACATGTCTTTGGACTGGTGGAGGTGGGATTCGAACATGCATTGTGTATTATATGATCAGTGAATGTAATTTAATATCGTTTATAAATGTCTTTAAAAATTAGGAAAGACAATGGACAAAGATAAAACCTTGATGAACGTTTTTCCTCTAAAAAAAATGTCATTAGAAATTTTTTATTATATTATTAATAAATTTGTTAAAATTATCGGCACCACAATGTATATTTAAAGTAAATGTAAGAAAATCATCCTCCTTACAAGAAAAAGTCTACAATGACCCTTTCTGTCATACCAAGTATGATGTTTAACATTTAAATACATTTTTTTTTTTTTTTTATATAGTCAAACATACAATTAAGCACAATCAGGTTGGTATTTAAAAAAAAAAAAGGTGTAAAGGTCTGGAATAGTTGTAAATATGAAAGTAATTAAAAATAAGCATAATGGAGCTCTTGTGAAGATTGACGTCATGAAATTTGATAAGTACCAGTGGTCAGGGTGTGGTGTTTCTCACTTACTCCCATAAATGTGGCTGCCTCTGTCAGGAAGTTAAGATTTGTCTAGTGGAGCATTCACTGGACCGCATTCAATACAGAAACAGGACCAAGATGCTGTTCAATCAACGAGCCCAAGGAGTCTCCAAACTCTAAAATGTTGTTAGACATACTAATTGTTGGGGTGCCAAAAATTTTGAAAACCATCACTTTTCCAATTGTTATTTTATTTACCTATTTATTTCTGCTTTTTTTTTTAATTTTATAAACAGCGCCAATGGTTTTAGAATTGTTTGTATTGTTTGATCACAGCCAAGAGACTATTTTGGATGTGCCCATGCACATAAACAGGATTTAAACAATCCACCATGATTTATGTTCAAAAAGACAAAATGCTGGCACACAGGAGCACAGAGGGACTGAACCATTACAGCTGGCAGCAGATCAGACACTCAGTCTGTTGCTGTCAGTGATGAGGAGCACGTATTTTACTTCAGAACAATTCAGGAACAGCAACATCCAACACCAAATGTAGGTAAATAAAAATATAAGGTTTATTTGTGGAGTGTGTGTGTGTGTGTATATATGTATGTATGTATATATTTATATATATATAATATATATATATATATATATATATATATATATATATATATATATATATATATATATATATATATATATATATATATATATATATATATATATATTCAGAGTTGCGACGGCGCTCTGCTTTATACACAACCTGCTGTGCGAGTGTGCCGCCTCAAGATCACCTTCAGCAAGGCAATAACAAGCTAATAACAACTCCCTAACATAAATATATATCATGTCTCCTCATAACAGCATTTATTTTTTATTTCTGCAGTAAGAAAGCGCATTATTAAAAGCTTGATGAAACGCATTTAGCCTGCAGCCTTATAAGGAGCTTCTCAAGAACAACTGATGAGGCAAAACAATCTCCATGGACAGCTTATGGGAAAATTTACAACATTAAATGAAAAAGGAAATGGTAATATTAAAACAGCGAAGTTAATACTAAAACAAGCTTTAAGAAGAACTGGAGCAGGCGATCCAACAGCACAAAGGAGAAAACAACAATACTGGCACGAATGTTCGGTTCCTTTTGAGAAATCTGTTCATGTTTAGCTTCAGATCTTAACAAGGGCGTAACTAAGGGGTGGCCAGTGTTACACTATCATGAAACATGGACAGTAAGACAGTTACTCTACCAAGTGAGACATACAGTAAGACCAGTGGCCCATAGAGGCAACTCGTCCAGACAAATTTTAATCGTCATAAATTCCTCCATACATTTCAACTACAATTGAAATACTAATTGCCCCTTTTGAATGACGTACTTGCAAGTCGCTATTTGAAAGATATAATCCAATGTTTATTTGATTTGCTCACCTTTCTAGATGTTGCACAATCACGGGTCAGCATGCTCACTGCCCCATTTAGCTCCATGGAATTGTTATTGCACTTTGTAGTCAAAAATAAGAACTGCAACAAGAGCTACTAGAGGTCCAGTGGGGCACGAATCACTCTGCCCCATGCTCAGGGGAGGAGCAAAGGACAGGGCAGTTAGTGACAGGGTTGCCATGGTCATGGTTTTATGTTTATTTGTTTGTTTGTTTGTTTTTAACACCAATTTGGGCTTGTTTAAAAATCAAGATCTTATTTTACAGTAAATAATCAGAATAAAATCTAATAAATTCCCACAAACACTGGCAAAGTGTAAGTGCAGACAGTGTTTTCTCTTTCTCTCTCTCTCTCTCTCTCTCTCTGTATCATGGCCAAAAGTATGTGGATTTCTGACCATCAAACCCATATGTGGTTCTTCCCCAAACTGTTGCCACAAAGTTGGAACCACACAATTGTATAAAATGTCTTTGTATGCTGTAACATTACAAGGAACTCGAATGGCCTGCACAGATCCCTGACCTCAACCCCACTGAACACCTTTTGCACCCCGGGCTTTATCACCTGACATCGTTGCCTGACCTCACTAATGCTCTTGTATCTTAATGAACACAAATCCCCACAACCACACTTCGAAGTCTAATGGAAAGCCTTCCCAGAAGAGTGGAGGTTATTGTAACAAGCACATATGGATGTGATTCAGGTGTCCACAAACTTTTGCAAAGCATGGAAGAGGGATCTTGAAGTGGATAATGTCATTCCTATTCAACAAAAATCCTCCTCCATGTTTATAGAGAATGTTTATAAATCATGGGGCAGTGTAGTTCCTGCCCCAACAGGCATCTATTAATGCTTGCTGCAGTTAAATTTTTGACCACTAGGTGTAATAATGAGTATGAGGACGCTCACCTATGATTGCACACCATCTAGAAAGGTGAACAAACCGACAGAACATCAGCTTATATCTCTCAAAGAGCAAGATTATTATTATTATTATTATTTTTAATGGAGGTTACTCAAAAGAACTAAGTAGTATTTTAATGGAATTTCCAATGCATGGAGTTTAAGAAGATTTTGTTGAACTGCTAAATGGAGGAGCTCCGCCCTACATGCCCCTACTGTACACATGAGCCTCCACTGTGTCCTACAGTATGTTCTTTAGGGGTGTCATTAATTTCTCCGCAGACATTGTTTAGGAGAAGGCACTAAATACTACTGTTTACTATTTGAATAAATAAATAATGTGCTCATGAGCAAGATTTTATTTATTTATTTATTTTTTAGATGAAACATAAGTAACTATATGAGAATCTCGGGTTGGAAAAACTGTATTATTGGATGAAATGAATATAATTTTGCCAAAAATCTGGAATTAACTGTACATTCATTACTTTTGCATTAAATATTAAAAAAAAAAAATAGAAAACGTAAATGCAGATAATTTTGGCTGATAAAATTTTCCTAAAAGCTTTTTTTTCTAATCTTACTCTGGTAAATAATTGATAATTGATGTTCGGCATTTGTAGCTTAAATCTATTATGCATTCCACTAATGAGCGTGTAGTTCAAGTGAGGAATATAAATTTGGATCTACTTTTTTTAAAGGGTTTTAGGCGTTAAAACAAAATTCACTGATCTTATTAAAACAAATGGCTTAGCACACATTTAGTGTGCAGTTAACTTGTGAAAAGTGTAGCTAGACTGCCAATTAAGTACATTAAGTAGCAGTAAAACAAGGGCCAAGCAAAGCTAGCTATCTAGCTAGCTCTTAGCTCTTATATCAGTGATTAATAATTGTTATGTTAACGTTATATATTGTATTTTATATTAATGTTTGACCAATGTTAAATAAATTACTGACAAAATGATGATGTTAACGGAGACTCAGACACTGAAATCCCACTTCAGTCAACCTGCGACAACATATGTTGGCTAGTTTACTAGCAGCTAACTAGGCTGCTAGCTAAGTTAGCTAATGTTAGATATATTAAGGTTATTTGAGATGGCAGGAGTACATTTCCAATCTGTCTAATTTATGAATATTCATGTCTATTCATAGTACTTTTAATGGCAGTAATTTTTATTTTTTTTAATAGCAGTTAGTAGATTATTTTAAAGGCTTTTTGACATC
Organism: Ictalurus punctatus; assembly: GCF_001660625.3. Taxonomy (NCBI): domain Eukaryota; kingdom Metazoa; phylum Chordata; class Actinopteri; order Siluriformes; family Ictaluridae; genus Ictalurus; species Ictalurus punctatus. The sequence goes on from NC_030436.2 coordinate 8,900,958, forward strand.
TTTAGCAGAACTATTTATGACAGTTTGTCGTCATATGTCCCTCCAGAACACTTGTCCACAACTTTTCCAATGCACAGCTTTCTTTTTTATTTGTAACCTGGGCTTTCTCTTGATTAAAATGAGCCACTTTCATCATGCAATGAAGCCTTTAGAATTCTGCTTTTGGCAAACTGCACCCTTGCTGTGGGAGCTGTGTGTGATTGCCATGACAGTTATCTTCAGAGTTATATGGTTTCCCATATAAACCTTTCAAATGCTTTACTTCTGGCTTTTATCAGTTGTTTTTCTTAGCCTACCTCGTCTTTGTTAAATCCACTGGAGAGTTTCCGGGTTTTTTTTTACCTTAAAGAAAAAGCAAGTTGCTGAATTTTTTTTTTTGCCATCATCAGACACACACACACACACACACACACACACACACACACACACACACACACACACACACACACACACACACACACACACACACACACCCACAGTACTGTCAGAACTGTGCAAAAGGCTTGGGCACATGCTTAGAGAAGAAATGCTGTAGAGCAAAGATAGCTACATAAAAACATTTTAATGTTGAAACCTTAAATGTCCCGGGTAAAAATTGTGCAGTTTTATAAGGAATTTTTGCAGCAAAACCCAGCAGCCTTTAATATGATTATTTTTTTTGTCTGAAATGTGGTCTCTTACATAATATGCTGCTTTCTTTACTGACATACTGAAATCTAAAATGTTTTTGTTCTGACTCGATAATATAGAAGACATAAAATCAAAAACTATAACAAAGTTTGTACTAAGCAAAGTAGGGTGCCTAAGATTTTTGTACTGTACTTTTTTTTAAATTGAAGCCTAATCAAACTGATTTTTTTTAATGTTATGTTTTCATAAATAAAGATTATTGTAGTGTAGTTGATATAATGTAGTGAAGGTTTGTGCAAGGTTTTGTTTAGTTGTTGAAGGAGTCTCCAGTGTCTAGAGTCTCCAAGAAAGTGAGGGAACAAACATTTACAGCTGCTAGAACATAAGCAATAACAGGAACCAACTGATTTCGTGGGCATTCCACAATGATAATTTAACTATAAATGGATAAAAAAGTGAAGAAAAAAAATTGATAGTTGACAAACTGCTGTGGTATAAGAGGAATGAAGCATTTCAGGATGTGTTGCTATGGGAAACTTTGGGGTTGTAACAGTAACTCCGCTTCATCACACCGCCCGGTCATTCATTATTTTCCTTTAAAAGCACACCCCAAGATTTCTTAAGCAAAATATTTCATGCCAATTTTAATAAATACGATGTGAGCTAATAAGTCAGTCCCATGATAAACACTATACTTTATGAGGAATCAGTTATATTTGTACTGAAAGTGATGTCATACTGCCTGTGATGCTGGGGTGGTTATTGGGTTATTTTTGTACATCAGAGATTCCTTGTGATGCAGGAAGCGCAGCAGTGGGAATGTTTGCACACTCAGAAGTAAGTCAGTAGAGCAGGTATACAAACTCTCGTCTCCCCTGTGAACGTCTTCACTGCTATTCACAGACAACAAGTGTCTCCAGTCCTGTCCAACATTACAGGAAGAGGCTCACTGCAACAGAGGGGCAGGGCTTCAACTGTTATTAACAACTGATATTAACTGCTATGTAGGGATGCCAATAATTCTGCACAATAATCACTTAATCGCTTTCTGTTTTACATTTAACATAGCCAGGTGTTTACTTTTGAAATATGTTGCATTGCAGGTGTGCCAATAATTACAGAGTTGCCTATGTTTATACTGGACTCACAGTGTAGCTACAAAATATAGTCTTTCTTTCTTTCGTTCTATTTCGTTCAGAGAGAGGGATGAACAGTGAGAGAGGGATGAACAGAGAGACGGATGAACAGAGAGAGAGACGGATGTACAGAGAGAGGGATGGATGAACAGAGAGAGAGGGATGAACAGACAGAGAGGGATGAACAGAGAGAGGGATGAACAGAGAGAGGGATGAACAGAGAGAGAGACGGATTAACAGAGAGAAAGGGATGAACAGAGAGAGGGATGAACAGAGAGACGGATGAACAGAGAGAGAGACGGATTAACAGAGAGAAAGGGATGAACAGAGAGAGGGATGAACAGAGAGAGAGGGATGAACAGAGAGAGAGACGGATTAACAGAGAGAAAGGGATGAACAGAGAGAGGGATGAACAGAGAGAGAGGGATGAACGGAGAGAAAGGGATGAACAGTGATAGACGGATGAACAGAGAGACGGATGAATAGAGAGAGAGACGGATGAACAGAGAGAGAGACGGATGAACAGAGAGAGGTGGATGAACAGAGAGAGAGACGGATGAACAGAGAGAGGTGGATGAACAGAGAGAGAGACGGATGAACAGAGAGAGGTGGATGAACAGACAGAGAGGGATGAACAGAGAGAGGGATGAACAGAGAGACGGATGAACAGAGAGAGAGACGGATGAACAGAGAGAGAGACGGATGAACAGAGAGAGGTGGATGAACAGAGAGAGAGACGGATGAACAGAGAGAGGTGGATGAACAGAGAGAGAGACGGATGAACAGAGAGAGAGACGGATGAACAGAGAGAGGTGGATGAACAGAGAGAGAGACGGATGAACAGAGAGAGGTGGATGAACAGAGAGAGAGACGGATGAACAGAGAGAGGTGGATGAACAGAGAGAGAGACGGATGAACAGAGAGACGGATGAACAGAGAGAGAGACGGATTAACAGAGAGAAAGCTATGAACAGAAGAGGGATGAACAGAGAGAGAGGGATGAACGGAGAGAAAGGGATGAACAGTGATAGACGGATGAACAGAGAGACGGATGAACAGAGAGAGGTGGATGAACAGGGAGAACGAGTGAGGCATGTGGTCAGAACAGACTGTTCTCTCTGTGTGCCTCAGTGGGCCAGAGATCATGAGTCACGGCGAGGCAGGTGTCTCCATTTACCTGTTGATTGGTCTGATGCCTCCACAGAAGGAGGTCATGTTTATGTGGACAGATTTAGAAGAAGCAATCTGGCTGAGTAGATCGGACTCTCCACTTCAAACTAAACCGCAGTTAATATCTGACAAAGAGACCAGGCTGAGACCCTGAATCAAGGATGATGTTTACACACAGAGCAGCGAGTCGTTTACACGCCGATGAGACCGAGCCTGTCCTTCACACACGCATCACTTCTTAGGGCTGTGCATGAATCTGACTCGGATAGAGGGATGATGTACTGTAGAAGGAAAGAATAGAGGGATGATGTACTGTAGAAGGAAGAATAGAGGGATGATGTACTGTAGAAGGAAGAATAGAGGGATGATGTACTGTAGAAGGAAAGAATAGAGGTATGTAATGTAGGTGATGTTTCTTTCTTTCTTTCTTTCTATTATTTTCCTCACTTCCTTATTTGTTTGTTTATTTATTTTATTAGGTATATATTATGCTCATTATATAATTCTTTCTTACTTCATTCATGTTTCATGTTTATATGTTTGTTTGCTTGTTTATATGTATAATTTCTTTTCTCATGTCCTACATCTATTCCTTTCTATTTAACCCCCTTTCCTGAACCATTTATTCACTTTTTCTTTCCTTCTCTCTCTCCCTCTCTCTCTCTCTCTCTCTCTTTTCTAGCTGCCAGTGAGTACTGTAGAGTTCTGCAGATGAAAGAAATCTACACAGTGGCGTGGTTCCTTAAAATCAACAACAGTAATGATTTACAAGAACCAGAAACATTATGATGGTTTGAATTTTGAAAATTGCATGTCTGTGTGGCGCAGACATGAAGCTGGAGGTGAAGGTGGAGGTGAAGCGGGGGTTGAAGCTGGAGGTGAAGCCGGAGGTGAAGCGGGGGGTGAAGCCGGAGGTGAAGCGGGGGTGAAGGTGGAGGTGAAGGTGGAGGTGAAGCGGAGGTGAAGCGGGGGGTGAAGGTGGAGGTGAAGCGGGGGGTGAAGGTGGTGGTGAAGGTGGAGGTGAAGGTGGAGGTGAAGCGGGGGGTGAAGCGGAGGTGAAGCGGGGGGTGAAGGTGGAGGTGAAGCGGGGGGTGAAGCCGGAGGTGAAGGTGGAGTGAAGCCGGAGGTGAAGCAGGGGGTGAAGCCGGAGGTGAAGCGGGGGGTGAAGGTGGAGGTGAAGCGGGGGGTGAAGCCGGAGGTGAAGCGGGGGGTGAAGGTGGAGGTGAAGCGGGGGGTGAAGCTGGAGGTGAAGGTGGAGGTGAAGGTGGAGGTGAAGGTGGAGGTGAAGGTGGAGTGAAGCCGGAGGTGAAGCGGGGGGTGAAGGTGGAGGTGAAGCGGGGGGTGAAGCCGGAGGTGAAGCGGGGGGTGAAGGTGGAGGTGAAGCGGGGGGTGAAGCCGGAGGTGAAGCCGGAGGTGAAGGTGGAGGTGAAGGTGGAGGTGAAGGTGGAGGTGAAGGTGGAGTGAAGCCGGAGGTGAAGCAGGGGGTGAAGGTGGAGGTGAAGCGGGGGGTGAAGGTGGAGGTGAAGGTGGAGTGAAGCCGGAGGTGAAGCAGGGGGTGAAGGTGGAGGTGAAGCGGGGGGTGAAGGTGGAGGTGAAGGTGGAGGTGAAGTGGGGGGTGAAGGTGGAGGTGAAGCGGGGGGTGAAGGTGGAGGTGAAGCGGGGGGTGAAGCTGGAGGTGAAGCGGGGGGTGAAGGTGGAGGTGAAGCGGGGGGTGAAGGCGGAGGTGAAGCGGGAAGGGGAGCTAATAATTTGGAGCATCATTAAAACACTAGCTGACCCAGTACATGTTCATATTTCCATCTCAAGTCTTCTGCTATTTTGCTTCTCTCCCTCGAGGAATTTTTTTCTTCAACTTTGACGAATTCGGACGTGAGTGTGTCCCGTCAGTTCAATCATCGGTTAGATTGAATTTAGTCATCTGCATAAATAAGCCGTGATTAATAGCAGTAATTGTCCATGAATGTCAGCTCGCCGTCCTCGCTCCGTTGTTTTCATCAATCACGCTCACCAGACGCCGCTGATCATTCTACCTGATTAGCATCTGCCAGTAAGAATGATGGCCGCTATCAGCGCAATAACGGACCGCAGAGTGATTCCTCACTGAGACTGGAGGAAGGTGGAGTCTTACTGATCAGATTCTGAGCGGTTTGGGTACGACGTGGTAGGACACGATCCCTCGGACCAATTGCACGCCCCTGTTCCCCCTGTACAGCATTTCTCACAGTACGTCTCCCCTCTCACAACTTTACTTACAGTATGTCCTGCTGGACTGGGAAAAAATGGAAGAAAAGTTGTTCTGCTAAACTGAACTGGGAGGTAACTTACATCCAACAATCCATTTTTACACTTCGCTTTATTCAAATATTCGATTTATTAGAATATATCCAAAATATAATCAATAGTAAACACAACAAATGTCATGAAATATTCCATCAGCTCCATCTACCACTGAAAAAACAAACATTAGCATTTAACTAGCCTTTATTGTGCATTATTTCATGACTTTTTTTTTGCTTTTACGCTACATTAACATTGTTCTCATTTTCGTCTTTTAATTACATTTTAGTATCTCTATTTATTATACATACGACATTAATCACTACGTTATATACGTGATATATAATTATATTGACATTCTACAAATGATTATTACATAATGTATACATCATACAAAACAATGCTGCTCTTTAGTGGTGAATTATAATTTTAATATTTTATTTTTGACTACATTTCTGCTTTATTTTTCTGTTTTTTTTAAAAAAAATATGAGCTGCATTTTTAATTTATGAAAGGTGCTATATACATTAAACAAACAAACAAACAAACAAACAAACAAACAAATAATGTCAGCTAATTTTTTTGTTGCTTCCTTTCGTTCCTCCCTTACTTATTACCATACTTCCTTCATTGGTTGCTTCTTTTCCTTCCTTCCTTCCTTCCTTCCTTCCTTCCTTCCTTCCTTTCTTTCTTCCTTCCTTCCTTCCTTCCTTCCTTCCTTCCTTCCTTCCTTCCTTCCTTTCTCTTTCTTCCTTCCTTCCTTTCTTTCTTCCTTCCTTTCTTTCTTCCTTCCTTTCTTTCTTTCTTCCTTTCTTCCTTCCTTTCTTTCTTCCTTCCTTCCTTTCTTCCTTCCTTCCTTTCTTTCTTCCTTCCTTTCTTTCTTTCTTCCTTTCTTCCTTCCTTTCTTCCTTCCTTCCTTCCTTTCTTTCTTCCTTCCTTTCTTCCTTCCTTCCTTTCTTTCTTCCTTCCTTCCCTTCTTTCTTTCTTCCTTCCTTCCTTTCTCTTCCTTCCTTTCTTCCTTCCTTCCTTTCTTTCTTCCTTCCTTTCTTTCTTTCTTCGTTTCTTCCTTCCTTTCTTCCTTCCTTCCTATCTTTCTTCCTTTCTTCCTTCCTTCCTTTCTTTCTTCCTTCCTTTCTTTCTTTCTTCGTTTCTTCCTTCCTTCCTTCCTTCCTTTCTTTCTTCCTTCCTTTCTTTCTTCCTTTCTTCCTTCCTTTCTTTCTTCCTTTCTTCCTTCCTTCCTTTCTTTCTTCCTTTTTTCTTCCTTCCTTCCTTTCTTCCTTCCTTTCTTTCTCTTTCTTCCTTCCTTCCTTTCTCTTTCTTCCTTTCTTCCTTCCTTTCTTTCTCTTTCTTCCTTCCTTCCTTTCTCTTCCTTCCTTTCTCTTTCTTCCTTTCTTCCTTCCTTCCTTTTTTCTTTCATCCTTCCTTCCTTTCATCCTTCCTTTCTTTCTTCCTTTCTTTCTTCCTTTCTTTTTTTCTTCCTTCCTTTCTTTCTTACTAGAAGCAGCTCATCTCACTATGCACTTAAATATGTAAATATCATGAAACTGTACTGTATGTGCCAGTCATTCAGAATTAATAGCAATATTTTGTTTTATGATCAATAAAAAATGACGACACATTATGCCATAAATGATTATAAATCCTTCTTTGAATAAGGAGTTCATCCTTTAGAAATATCACGATGCAAACATGCTTGAAAACGAATGAATGGGTGTAGATTTAAATGCATCACGAGGATACTGTAAATGAAGTAAGTGCACAGAGAACAAACTCTCAAGAAAGGCATTATTGTGCAAATGTGAAAATCAATCACTGAGCAGTAAATATAACAACTGGCATATTTCATATTCATACCTAATATTCGGGTTATAGCAGTGATGTTCTGTTTTAGGGCTTTCATATACAGGAAAACAGCACTTCCTAGGAGATTTGTTAATACTTTATGAAAATCCAGGACAATCTTTCGAGTCCTTGACACAGTCACTGGATCTGTTTCTTTCATATCGATTATTCTTTACTAGAATCCGGGCATGATTACGACCTGTCGCACCTCACCAAAGACCAATAAGGTTTAAAACACAAAGGCAGTGTTGCAGGTTAATTTATTAACAGCTGACAGGTTCTTAAAAGAATTATTAGGTGCTGCAACACCGAGGCTTTGAAGAACACGCCCGGCGCCGGCTGACACAAAGTATAATTTGTGGCGCCCATTTATTACCGGACCTATGAATTTTAATGAGGCTCTCGAATGTGTCGGCCTGCAAAATAACTGCAATTTGCCTGCTTCTTTCTTTGCGGAATCCAATCCGAGGTGTTTGTTTGTTTGTTTGTTTGTTTGTTTGCTTGATTGATTTCTGTTTGATGCCTTACAATGTAATAACAACGTAGCTGAATATTTGAATAGAGCAGCAATAATGATCTTAATCTTGAGCCCGTGCCTCAGGAAGTCAACAGCCACGGAAAAACTGTAAATTGGACTATGTTTATACACTTTTATGTCTACTAATGGAAGAATATAAATTGCTATTTGAGTCAGGTTGCAGCCGCGCAGGATGACTTATGAATTCATACCCAAGCGTGACAGTAATAGAGCCCCATCCAGTGAGTTATAAACAGACACACAGGCTCATAATGTGATGTAGGAATACACAGGGCCTGAATTCAACAAATGAGTCTCATAAAGGCTGTCCTTCACCTCCTGAACTGTTCAATGAAGAGGAAACACAACACCAAACCTGAAGACATAACCAAACTAGAAACACAACCTTATTGAAGATGACAGGCTCGTTGCTGATTGGCTACTTCGAGCGTCAATCTGACAGATGGTAGAAATACAGCTGGAGGATGTTTAAAGTAAGAGGAAATATGAATATAATCAATCTATGGATGCTTTTATTTATCCATCTTCTATACCGCTTATCCTTTTCAGAGTCACGGGGAACCTGGAGCCTATCCCCGGGATCATTGGGGACAATCCACCACAGGACACACAATCACACCCCCACCCACCCATTCATACTCATACTCTACACTTTAGACACGCCAATCAGCCTACCATGCCTGTCTTTGGACTGGGAGGAAACCCCCACAGCACAGGGAGAACATGCAAACTCCACACACACAGAGCCACGGGACTCAAACCCCCAACCCTGGCGGTGTGAGGCGAACGTGCTAACCACTAAGCCACCATGCGCCCTTTGCTTTTATTTATGTTTATTTTTATATAATGCTATTTTAGACATCTTGTCAGTTTTGCATGGTGTTAATATGAGTCTGTAAAAAAAAAAAGCCACTTACAGGAATGTGTTTCAGTTTAGCTCGTGTTTTTGGTTTGCTGTTTTATTCTCGAATAAAATAACAATTCGTTGTGTTTACAAATTTACCATTATGTTTCGTTTCTGTTGTTGTATGTTTCTCATTTTAGGTTTTATAGTGTGCTTTGCACTCACTGGCACTTATACAGTACTGTTTATGACACACTATAGCCCGTAATGAAGATCTAATTACACCGTTACGGTCAATAAAACAACAAACGAGTCGCTGTTCATTTGGGACAAGGCTTCATCTGGGTGAGACCTACAAAGTTATGAAGTTATTAAGCCAGATCTGTAGAAGCGAAATAACCGCCGTGTGTTAAGGCGAATTTAGCCGAACGGTCCTACTGAGAGACATCATGCTGAAATGTTTGCTGTCTCTGCGTGCAATGTTTTTGTTTTTGTTAAATACACACTTGTTAAATACACACACATCATTCAATCAGCATAAAATGAGCAAAAAGAACCCGTTTCAGTGGCACTGCGAGAGCTGTAAATGAAACGATGTGAGGAAAAGACCCCGGACTTCGCCCAATTCTCAACTGTAATCAATATGTGATGTAATCCGAATGTAAGACAATCCCATTCAAATATCCTCAATTCCACCATCACACATTTTCACAGCACAATTATCCTCATCACGCTGTAAAGCTTTTTTTTCCATGCTGTGATATTACACTAGTGCTTTGTAGCTGCCAGACCTGGTTAAAGTACAAATGTGAGCCAAAAAAGCCGTGGTGCTTCCAGACCATTTTAACATAGTTGGACCAGGCTGGAGGGCTGTTCATGCCATGCAGCCACCTGAGAGCATAGCCAAGTTTGCTTCCTTGGCTGTTGCACTGTCAACCACGCAACAAACAATTGTGTGTGTGTGTGATGAATTGGATGTTTTTCTAGTGTCTACTGCACCATGTTCTACGTCCTTCCAACTTAGTTAAGTGGAAAAAAAGCTTTTAGTCCACCACATTAATGGGTCCGACCTTTTTTTTTTAAAGTTATGACCACAAAATAGGCAAACAGGCTATATATGAAATAATTAATGGCTACCCAGCTAGGTTTGCGTTTAGTTTGAGCAAACTCTGTTTTTTTCAGTCTCAACAAGTTGGATTGGTTTTTAGCAGTTTCCATCGCCATGGTAACTTCCACTACATGGCTACCCTGCTCCGGAGGAGGTTGTACTCTGGGTAAGAGAACTTAAACCAAACTTGGACCAATCAGCTGTGAGCAAAGTGATATAAATCAGAATGAACCCTTTAAAGCGAATAACCATGAAATTGCTGTCAAAATGGCACTCATAACTGGCTAACCAAATTCATCCAGGATTCTTATATTCTCAAAGTAATTTTGTCACGCATTACTGTATTTATTTGTTTGTTTTACACGATACATCACAATACATTTAAATAAATAGCAAGAGTCAATTCCAACTTGGTTCCAGCATACTTCACTCCTATTGGTTGCCTTCTCATTTGCATAAAGTTAAACGTTATGATGTCATACGGCCTGCACAGACTTATCTCTGCCTTCTTTCACTACACTACAGTACATCACTATAAACGTAACTAAAGTATGAATGATGTTTGACGCTCAAATCACATACTGATTGTACAGTACTTATTCATAAAGTTATCTTACAAACCAGAGAAAGTAAGCAAACATTAACTGAAGCTGAAGTAATTACGGCTTAAAGGTCGAAACATATTGGCCAAAAAAAAAAAAAAGACAATAAATTGGGGGGTTTTCTCCCTAGAACATTTAAGAAACTTTAAATAAATAGAAAAATCTAATTTAAGAAAGTATAAATAGATTTCACCGAAATGACACGGAAATGTTTGTATTGACTTTATAATCTTGTCTAGATTATCTTTCTACAAATCATGTTGGGTAAGGAGCTAGTTTAAAAAAAAAACTTTCAGTGTGACTGAAACATTGTGTCTGAAACATTGCATGCTATGTGTGATTTCCTCACACAACAAAGTCCTGATCATTGATTTTGAAACTTTATTGAGTAACTCGTATGAATAAATCTGCAAATACAATGAAACTGTAAAAAAAGGATGTAGATGTGAAGTTGTGGACTGTTTATATCTATTAGGGGTGCCAATAGTTTAGTAGTACAGTCAGTACTTGTTATAATCATTTTTGTCCATTTTGTTCACCTTTGCCAATACTTTATGAGTTAACTGTATAATGCATTACTTTTACATTAGATTTTATGTTAATAATAATAATAAAATGCAAATATTTCACTTAAAATGTTTTATGGATGCTGGAATTTCACCCTCTATGTTTTAATTTCTACTTTTAATCAAATCAAAAAAAATGATGATAAAACTAATTGGAGCTTCATGGGCTTACTTTCCATATCGGGCCATCTAAAGGATAGTCTCATTTTACTGAACAATTAAAGCAATATACATAACCGTGCAATAAAATGCTAAAACTTTCAGTTATACAGCGCTTTGGTTTTTCTTTTATTGCCTGAGGTCAGAAAAGATTTACACGACAAAGTCCAGAAGCAATACTGGAGGATCTCGGACATTGTCCGCAATTATATTTCAATGGGTTTAAGCAGTAAAGGAAGCTCTGACACAGCTGAGTAAAATTCCACAGATATCATTAGAAAGCGCACTGTTAATGGAGCTCGTGTTGGCAAATTGGCTCTGAGTTCTCACACAGATAAGAAGGATATCTTTAATTTCCGACACAGCTTGCTCATTTTGAGCCGCAACCCTGTAGCGTGCTGAAATGCGCCATTAATTCTATTTGAGGCAGTGTTAGTGCTGAGGATTAACTCGTTTGTACAAGCCACTACCAGCTGATTTCTGTCTGTAAGGGCACCTTGTGCTTAGTAAAAAACAAAACAAAAGCAACAACATTTCAAGCCTGGTTTCAGATGCAAGCAGTCAAATCGTGGTTCATCTACGCCAAAGATGCTAAATAATACGATTTAGTGTCCAAAGCAGACTTAAAACACAAGAAGGAAACTAAAAACACAACAGCAAAAAACCCTACAACAGCTAAAATAAAAACACAACAGCAAAAAAATAAAAACACAACAGCAAAAAAAACCACAACAGAGGCACTAGCATAAAACCCTACAACAGCTAAAATAAAAACATTATATCGAAACAATAAGCACAACAGCAAAAAAAAACAACAACAGAAAAACTAAAAACACAACAGCAAAAAAAAAACAACAACAGAAAAACTAAAAACACAACAACTAAAATAAAAACATGACAGAAAAGCTAAAAACACAACAACTAAAATAAAAACAATACTTGTTCTGGCGATATCATGCTAACCAGAACCTCGGATGAACCACTTAGTGTTGGAGCCATAAAAATGTGCCTTATGTGAAAAAAAAAATTAATTAACAACAAAAAATAAAAATAGGCTTCTAAAAGTAAATCCATAGCATAGGTCAAAGAACAAGTCGGCGGCAATAAACTGGGATAATCCAGACTCATAAACCGAAATGCAAGCAAAACCAGGAAATATGAAAGAAAGAAAAACAGCTTTTGGAACAACATTGCTCAGTTTTAGCGACAGGAATGCACAATAAGACTTTGCCGTGAAAGACAAAGAAAGCGCAGGATTTACATAGAGAAATTAATTAAAGGCTAACAGGAACAAGGTGAACACATTAGGTAACAGACCAATGACAGGACAGGGGCGGAGAGAGGACCAAAACTTTTTTTAAAAAGCACATGGAGACTGAGTAAGTTAATGATAATGACACTTTATTGATCACGTATACATTACAGCACAGTGAAATTCTTTTCATATCCCAGAATGTCGGGGTCAGAGTTCAGGGTCAGCCACGATACAGCACTGCTGGAGCAGAGAGATTAAGGGCCTTGCTCAAGGGCCCAACAGTGGCAGCTTAGCAGTACTGGGGCTTGAACCCCCAACCTTCCAATCAGCAACCCAGAGCCTTAACCACCAAGCCACCACTGTGCCCAGAGGGTGTATAAGATGGAGAGTTTGTAACAATAACTGAGCTAAAGCTAATATTGGCTATTGATGCAAATTCCAAAGACATGGCCTGTGCGAACAGGAGGGTCATTTTAAAGTTAAACTAATCTGTATGCCTCTCCACACTCAACACGACAATCTTCCCTACAGCTGCCACTCATGAACCAGGTTTAAACTTCACAGCTGGTGACAGAAGCTGTGTATTGTGTATTGACGTGTTTGGAATGAGAGTTTAAGATGCCGCCTGCGATTAACAACCTTAACATTGAACCGACCAACAACAGCCTCCGTGAAGGACGAAGTGTCTTTTCAACCTTGTGCTTGGTCAAAAGCGCACCAGCACAGACCCATTCAAACAAATCCACTTGTGTCGGTATATGTAATTCTTTATAATGTAATTGCCTGACCTCTCCTAAGAGTGCAGGCCTATATCTGTACGCGTGAAACAGCTTGCAGCTCCCTCTCCTTCGCCTCTCATCTTTTATGTCTCCGAATTATAGATTTGCGCTCCGAGAGTCCTAAACGCCACTCTGAAGCCGATTAAATATAGTTACTGATTAAGGCAGACGGGAACATGACCTACATGCATAACTTTTCTCCGGTCTTAACGCTCTGCTCAGGAACACGTCCGAGGCTTTACAGCTGGGAAAATTGCTCTAATTATAATCATAAGGCAGTGTCATTCTTCTGCACATGGACGAATCTGGTGGAGGAACTCAGACAGATGGGGACTAAGATCCTTCACCAGGAGCACTAAAGCTTGAAAAAAGAGACCCTCTACTTGATAAATAGCCCCGTGTGTCCCCAGACGACCCCGATATAATATCAAAATCATGCAGCTGAAGAGCTGAAAATAGCTGAACCACCTGGAAGGGGATCCGTACTCATCAATCTCCTGGTTTCTGTCCCAGAGACCGGACGTCTGGCTATGCACACAATCGCCATCCTTTTTATCAGCCACCTGAGCTTGATTTAATGCTGCCGTTCCCTGAGAGCGGAGGTGTGATTACAGAGTTTCCCAGACCTCTCATTCTCATTACCTTTATCAGGAGGCTCCAGTATCCAGCATGTGGCTAAATGTGTGATGTAAAAAATATACATATCAACGATGAGTCTTGATGAAGTGAATGAGGTGGGTTAAATAAGCAGTCTCTAAATAATTAAAAACTAAAAAAAGAGATTGTTCTGAACATATTGAGGAACACTCTCACGCTAGACATTAGTAGTCCACGTTTTATACAAGCTATTTTCCCACAGTGTTGTTGCATTCTCGATTCTGATCGGTCAGAAGGTGTTGTTTCCTTTTCTAGAAGAGCAGCTCTGAGAGTAGTACTGTAAATCACAGGTTCATGTCAATACCCTTATTCTAACGTTAGCGTCTCTAGTCAGTCCCTCCAGGATTTTTGCGATTGCAGAAATTAACGTAAAATAAACGCATGATGTGATGTCATCAGAACGCGCCATGTGACATCATCACAATGCGCATTCAGCCAAAGCCTCTTTCAATTCACGAGGGTTGAACATGAGTACAGCTACTGTGAAAGGTCTCATTTACCAACAAGCATCACTGTGAAAGAGCGTGCAAAACAATTTCAATCGTGTAATTTCGGCAATTCACACAGCCTTCGGCAAAAACGCACAAAAAAACTCCGCAAATTGCATGGCAAATTTTTTTAAAAGCCGCAACAAAATGAAGCGTTTTGGCTGCAACAATCGCGAAAACACTGCGAAATCCTGTATGGATTGTACAGTAGCAACTTACACAGGGACTTCTAAACACGTTTTAAAAAGTATGACGTCATAAAAATTGTAATCATTAGCAAATTGCTGTCATATAAGAGGAATAAAAGACTCCTGGTTGTGCTGTTATAGAAAAATAATCAACTTCAAGGTGGGGACAGTAACTCCGCTTCACATCGGGCTGCATCATGCCATCCCATTGTTGAATGTTTTTCCATAACAGCATTCCCCATCATATTCTATTCCACAGTAAGCTATAGTTTATCCCACCATCAAAGTTTTGGTTTCCCCAAAACTACACTCTAACCATTCCTCAACAGAAAGACATTTATATAGTATATGGCCAAAAGTTTGTGGACACCCGATTGTCAAGAACCGTGTGTGGTTCTTCCTCAAGCTGTTACCACAAACTTCTGTGAAGCACACAGATTTCCCTTCACTGGAACTAAGAGGCCCAAATCTGTTCCAGCATGAACCCCACTGAACAGTTTTGGGATGAACTGGCTTGCAAACTGTACCCAATATGACTAATGCTCTTGTGGCCGAATGAGCACAAATCAACGCTCGTAAATGTAGTGGAAAGCCTTCCCAGAAAAGTGGAGGTTATTATAACAGCAAAAACAGAACATTTCGGATATATAGTGTATTTAAGTACAAATATACAGGACATAAAAAATATTTTGTAAAAAAAAAAAAAAAAAAGCTGGTATAAAAAGTATGTGGTAGCTACAGGGAAGTCCTGTAAACAACAAACATAGAGTTACAAAGTTAGAAGCCTGGGAAAAAAGCAAAAACTCAAAAACAGGCTCTGCGTCTAAGGGTTTTTAGTATGTTAGAGTAAGAATACATCACTGCAACTCAATTTTGGAAAACCAAAATCTATTGTTACGAATCTGACTTGTTTTTGTTTTTTCAAAGCGTCAGTTTTTCACTGTCAAAATTGCAGTGTCATTGAATCTTCAGTGTTGTTAAACTATTGACCTTTAAACTCTAGAAAACTGTGAGAACACAGATAAGAAGTAGAGCGGAAGATTGCGTATCGATCTCAGATTCGATTAACTGATAAGTGCTTCATTAATTCGCAAGCAATTTGCTGTAAATAACTCAGCCTAAAGAGGAAGACGTGTCCTCACTTCCTTTGGGAGAAACATGTAGTACGAGAAAAGAAAACTGTGGCTTTTCTTGAAATGTCCTGCACATCATTTCATGAAATTAAAACAATTAGTACATTGGTATATCAGGCTCAGGCTTTAATATACCTGAAGAATAGTTCTCAGCAGGTATAATAGAATGGGAAGTAAAATTTGGAAAGATTGGAGTAATTCGTAGCTTCCCTAACATAGATTTATTCCATCCATCTGTCCATTTTCTGTACTGCTTATCCTTTTCAGGGTCACGGAGAACCTGAAGACTATCCCAGGGAGCATGGGGCACAGGGTGTGGTACACCCCGGACGGGGTGCCAATCCATTGCAGGGCACAATTACATACACATTCATACACTACAGACACTTTGGACACGCCAATCAGCCTACCATGCATGTCTTTGGACTGGAGGAGGAAACCGGAGTACCCGGAGGAAACCCCCACCGCACAGGAAGAACATGCAAACTCTGTTTGAATCGAACCCCCAGCCCTGGAGATAATATTTTTAATAAGTTATACTTGTGATACCTTTTGGATTTTTTTGTTGTTGTTGTTGAAAAATCTCTGAAATCTATCTCTTGTTTAATTTAACACCATTCTACCATTTTTGGCCACTACAACTTTGCAAGGGTGCGCAAACTTTTGCACTTCACTGCATTACGTGACTAGAACTCCAAATTATCACATGGCATCCTATTTTACATCACATCCTCTCTGAGCGTCTGGATGGCGCTGTCACACTAGGCTTGTTCTTTAAAGGACAGTGTGTGTCCTGTCAGGAAGCTTGGAGATGGGCAGTGATTGGTGTTTATAAGAAACTCAAGGCAGATGGGACACAAGTGACCTCATCACAAGAACATATGCCCCTTCAGCAGGTGAGCATGGAGGTGGGGCTTCAAAACACACATACACACACACACACACACAAACACACACATAGACACAGGTGTTCTCGTGCCACAGGAATGCCACAGTAATGGAAACTTTATCTAATTTACTATGTGATAGACGGACATCATAATAACCACCGGGCACTTAGTTAAGGTACATTAGATAGTCGTTACATCTGTCAGATCTGATCATCCAAATGTTAATAATGACACTAATGTAAATGTCCTGCCAGGAAAAATTCCCATCTCCTTAAGGCAAGACACTACAGTTTATACATATATGGTTTATATGGTTTATAAAGGAACTTGATATGTATATCACAATGGAACACAAAATAAACACACAGTCCCCTCCAAAAGTATTGGAACAGCAAGGCCAAATTGTCTTATTTTCGCTAGACATAAAACAATACAACTGGCCTTGCTCTTCGAATATTTTCGGAAAGGACTGTGTATATCAGGAAACAAACTTTCCAGGATATATGACATGATTGTGAAGTGGGAGGAGCTGAAGATAATGCAGTGATCACGAGCGGACAAAAACAGTGAAATAAAACTTCGTTGAGTTTTGAATAAATAAATAAATAAAAACAAATTGACGTGACTTGCCTTAAAGCACAAATTTGAGCCCTCACCCCGTTTCTCATATCACTTTTAAAAACACAATAACGAGTGATTGAAGCTCGACAAATTCTGCTTAGAGAGGAGCTTGAAATGAAAACGCATTGATTCAGGTGTTCCTGAGTGCCGCTTCACTACATAAGGAATCGCATCCGACACGCCACATCACGCCAAATAAGACACGTGTATCGATATTCATTCAAAGACTACATGAAACCCAGTGTAAGTGTAGCATGTAAGAAGTCAATAAAAATCATGTTATCATGATCCCATGAATCCTTGTTAAATCTTAATCTCACACTGAATGAAAAAGGCTCCATAGTCTGGATCAATATGATGCATTCTTTATCTGAAATACTCCATCACAGAACGCAGGTGTACGAACTAAAAAAAAATGCAGCAGTGCAAAGACTAAAAGGACATACAAAAGGCCAGTTTCACAGCCAGGTGATGAATTAAAAGAAAAAAAACGTCTCTGTTATGCTGTGGCGGACATTATTTATTAATTTTATTGGCATAGTCTGAGTGGTTCTGAAGGCTTGCGGTGGCTCAACACCTTACTTAGACACTTTATGTTGTTGTTGTTGTTGTTGTTGTTTATTTATAATCTATAAAAAATGCTATGTGAATGAAAATACTGATTTATTGTTAGTCTATTATTATAACTATGTTTAATAAGTGTGTAATAGAATTAAATGTATCAGTAGAGCTAAAGAGGAAAACAGTAAAACTGCATACTATGAGTAACACAAACAGCTAACCTGCATACACCACAAATAACCAAACTACACATGATGAGTCACACAAGCGACCGAACTGCATATGTGTAGTGCCATGACCAAACTGAATACAAGTACTGCAAATTGATAAACTGCATATGAGTACAATAAATGACCAAATAATATGATATGCATGCAATACAAATGACCCAACTGTATATGAGTAACAGAAATGTCCAAAGTGCACAAGAATAATGCAAGTGAAGAAACTGCATACATTCACTGCAAAAACTACAAATGAATAACACAAATGACCAGATTCACATACGAGTAACACAAATTATGAAAATGCATATAAGTAACACAAATGACCAAATTTGCAAATGAGTAACACATATGACCAAATTGAATATGAGTAACACATATGACCAAATTGAATATGAATAACACAAATGACCAAATTGAATATGAGTAACACAAATGACCAAACAGCATAACGAGTAACACAAATGACCAAATTGAATATGAGTAACACAAATGACGAAATAGCGTAATGAGTAACACACATGACCAAATTGAATATGAATAACACAAATGACCAAATTGAATATGAGTAACACAAATGACCAAACTGTATATGAGTAACAGAAATGACCAAACTGAATATGAGTAACACAAATTACCAAACTGAATATGAGTAACACAAATGACCAAACAGCATAACGAGTAACAGAAATGACCAAATTGAATATGAGTAACACAAATGACGAAATAGCATAATGAGTAACACACATGACCAAATTGAATATGAATAACACAAATGACCAAATTGAATATGAGTAACACAAATGACCAAACTGTATATGAGTAACAGAAATGACCAAACTGAATATGAGTAACACAAATTACCAAATTGAATATGAGTAACACAAATGACCAAACTGTATATGAGTAACAGAAATGACCAAACTGAATATGAGTAACACAAATTACCAAACTGAATATGAGTAACACAAATGACCAAACAGCATAACGAGTAACAGAAATGACCAAATTGAATATGAATAACACAAATGAACAAACTGAATATGAGTAACACAAATGACCAAATTGGCAAATGGGTAACACAAATGACCAAATTGAATATGAGTAACACAAATGACCAAATTGATTATGAGTAACACAAATGACCAAATTGATTATGAGTAACACAAATGACCAAATTGAATATGAGTAACACAAATGACCAAATTGATTATGAGTAACACAAATGACCAAATTGAATATGAGTAACACAAATTACCAAAATGAATAAGAGTATTGAAACAACACTACAGGAGCCTTAGTGTCTTATTAAAAAAACAACAACAGTATTTGTCATGCATGGATTTGTAATTACCAATGTTCATCTTGCTATGAATGCACAATTACACGCATGTAAGTGTATCATGTGATTTGACCTGAAACCCATTCTCAAACCTTAATGTTTACCAAAGTGTATGAAGAGATTTGCAACATCGCCTCATCTCAAACACAGATTCCTGTAAGTCATCTAGGAAATGGAACCTGCCATTAAACTCTTAAGCAATCTGCTTGCTGAATTGACACAGCTGATCTTTATGTTCAGGCAGAAAAGATGATCTGTAACTTCCTTAACTCCATGTTGGTGATCTCAAAGTGCCATGCATCCAATTACCCACAGAGTGAAAGCAAACAGCGGGAGCAGGAAACAGCCATGAATGGCGGTAAGATTAGACTCCAGCACTAATTGAATCTGGCAGTGATTAATGAAGTCCTTTTTCTCCAGAATGTGAAATTCTTTCGATGCTTGTCAACAAATCCCAATACACACAACGCACAACAAACTTGGGTGATATGAAACGGCATCATAATTCAATTTGTCCAAATATGTACCTTTATCCAGTAAAATTAATTAATCAGATAATTAAAATGCTCAAACAATAAGGTATAAGAGTTTTGATCTGTGTGAAGCACCTCAGAGCGAGCTAGAAAACTTACACAGACAGGGTGTTAAGACGTCACAACAAAGCAACCCTACCCCTTCAACAAAAGCTTGTGTCATACAGTAACTAGCTAACTAAAGTTAACGGACTCGCTCACAATTACAGTACACATTCATGCACAAACAGAGCACTGTGGGATCAGAATGGAGCAACATAGTGAGCTATCAGGCCAGAGCTAGCTCACTAGCTACTGTAAAATACATACTCTTGTTGAAGGTGAGGTTTGCTTTGTCGCTAACTACACCTGTCCAACCTGTTCCCAGTAGAAAGTTATACCAACTGGAATCTGGTGATGTTTTGTAAATATTGTAACATTTAATTTAAATTAAGATATGAAAAAAGTAATGAATTCTAAACACAAATGACAAAAACACATACGAGTAACACAAATGACAATAAGGTATACGAATAACACAGACGACAAAACGCTATAGGAAAAACACAAATGACAAAAAGGTATATGAAATACACAGATGACAAAAAGGTATATTAATAACACAAATGACAAACTGCATATGAGTAACACAAATGACAAAGGCATATGAATAACACAAATGTTAAAACTGCATATATGCAAATCACAAAACTACATTTGTCACGAATGACAACAAATACAATGTATTTATACGAGTTTACACCGTAATATGTTACCCAAATTCATAACAATATCAGTAAAATTATAAGCAATTATAACAGTAAAATACCTCTCCCAATGACGAATGAAGTTCATCTGCCCACGCTTGACTTAAACAGGCACTCAGATTTTTATTAGATCCACAGATATGACCTCTAACCTGGAGCCACATGAGCATCTTACCGCACAGGCAATTAGCCATGTCATCGATAGTAGTGGCTAGAAATAAAAGGTGCGTTCCATCAAAGTAATTTCAGTTGCGCCAATAATTGCTCTCGTTTGTTCGTATGGAAAAGTGGCATTTCTTGCCTGTGCATGTCATTTCTTACCATTGTCTCTTTCATTCGTGTTCTTTTAGATAGCGGGGAGGAACATTCTGACATGCTGTCATAAAAACAATACGCTTTATAGCTGAGTGAATGAGAAAAGTTAATGAGCAGCGAGTGCTCTGTGCTTTATCATTAAAAGTCTGAAGATGCTCAATCAATTTAGCTCTCTCTCTCTTTCTCTCTCTCTCTCTCTCTCTCTCTTTCTTTCTCTCACTCTTTCTCTCCCTCTTTGGCTGCCATGCTCTCTGGCTCCCGGTTACTTCCCGAAAGTGATAGGCCAGTGATTATTGATGAGCCAGCGACAAGAAAATTGTGGAATAAAATCCCAGGAGTTTCTAATGGGTCTAAATGAATAAATATACAGCACATACAAATAAAAAAAAATAAAAAAAAGGTTTCTGTGGAAAGTCCTTAAGTAATCGTACTTCATTACTATACTTCAGTAACATTTCAGGGAATGTTTAGGGGTATAATTGGAAATTATTGCTGTACCCCTTGGTACTCATTACATTTTAATTGTGTAGTAATTTCATACCAATCTATACAGCTACCAAGCAGTTGTCTTCGCACAACGACTCCTTGTTAGTCTCAGCCACTTTTCAATTAAGTTTAATTACATGGGGGAAGAAAACGGAGGATTTATATGAACAGTGGCAATATGGTTGGATTTTGCTACGTTCATATAATACATAAAATCATAGGAAAAGGTATGAAACTAACTCCGCCCCTAACCTTCATAACCGGCGAGGTTAGACATTTCTCCACCAAGCTGCCAGGGGGTGCTTGGTGTTTTTAGTTCTTTTCTTGCGGAAAACTGCTTGAATTGCTGAAATTGCAATTGCATTGAACTGTTTTGCACGATTATTCGCAGTGATGTTCGTTGGCAAATGAGACCTTTTATCTGTACTCGTGTTCGACACACGTGGGCTTTGACTGAACGCGTGGCGTGATGACATCCCATGACGCATCTTGGACCAAATCTGTGGAAAATCTGTGGTAATTTTGGAAAATTGCAAGCTCCGATGAATATTACAGAATTTCCTTCATTTTGCGTGCATTTCTGCGATTGCAAAAACTGATCTCGGTTCTGATATCTGTTCCATCCCTGAACGTGGAGCATTTGAGATCGCTACTGAAATTCGATTTCAAACTCAAACGTATAAAGACAACGTGGCTGGATTTCCTTTGATTTCATTTGAATGAAGTAGTAAGAAAGTCGTTAACTTTCCTGCTAAGACTAATTGTAAAAATGTGAATCGTGCAAATTCTTATGACTTTATACATCTGAGACCAAGTTATGCGGAAAAAAAAACAAATAAAATTTCGACACCTTCTTGTCTCCAATGTGCGGAAAGAGATCATCTATTTTTAAATCTAAAGCCTTGAGTAACACAACCCCATCTTTCATTTGCTATCTCGTGGATCTTGTACGACTTTAATTCAGAGTCAGAGGCAGGAGGAGTAAATGTGAGACGAGGTCTCTCACGCTCTCTCTCAGCGAGAATTAAATGTAGATGGAAAAGGGGGAAGGTGTGCCATTTAAAGACCTGACACGCACTGATTTACACACCCGTGTTATTGTAAAAGCTGACCTGCTGACAGCCACAGAACAAAGCAATAGCTTCCCAGCAGCGGCCACAAAGGGTGTGAAAGCGCAAGGGGGGAAAAAAGCTTGAAATAACAGCAGGCTTTCTCCCTGAGGCAGATAAGGCATGAACTTATTGGTTAACATAAAATCCATTAGACTTTTAAGATGCACCTACACTCTGCTGCTATATTTCTGGGCTCTCGGTGTTTGTCTACGGCTCTGGTGCTATTTGTAGAATTTATGTAATTTTTCTGCAATCAGGGTCAGATCATGTAATAAAATTAGGAGGGTGCATTTACTATAATGCAAACTCATTTTCTAAATTGAGCTAAATTTCACACGGAAACTGAGCAACTGATTCAGTGATTATCGTGATATTAGGCATGAGATTAAAATCTAATCGATAAGTATCTTCACATTGAAACTGTTCAGGTTTAGGAAGGCATTATACAGTGCTGTGAAAAAGTATTTGCCCCATCCTGAATTCTTATGTATATGTTTTGTGTATTAACATTATGCTGTGGCAGGAACTTAAACAGGAAGTTCGTGCTACAGAACCCTTGAATGTGGCTGAACTAAAGCAGTTCTGCGAAGAAGAGTGGACCAAACATTCCAACACAATGCTGTGAAAGACTGATCTCCAGTTATCGGAAGCGTTTGCAGTTATCATTGCTAAAGTTGGCACAACCAGATTTTAAGTTTAAGGGGGCAATTAGTTTTTCCCATGGCTGTGTGTGCGGAGTCTGCATGTACTCCCTGAGCTGCGGGGGTTTCCTCTGGGTACTCCAGTATCCTCCTCCAGTCCAAAGACATGTGTTGTAGGTTGATTGGCATTTCCAAATTGTCCATTGTGTGTAAATGTGTGTGCGATTGTGCCCTGCGATGCATTGGCACCCCGTCCAGGATGTCCCCCGCCTTGTGCCCTGAGGCCCCTGGGATAGGCTCCAGGCTCCCCGTGACCCTGTGTAGGATAAGCAGTATGGCGGATGGATGGATGGTCAGTGTATGTTTAGTCTATATACTTTTAATTTCTTCTCCAAAAGCATTTTTGGGAAACCAAAAGAATGCATAATCCACCTTCAATAACTGCTGTTCACGTGTTATGGATGTATCTGAAAAATAGCCCAAATGGAGATGAATACACCTAGTAGGTGTATTAAATACTCTGGAATCACCTGACATGTCAGTCACTGGTAGGCTGTGTGATTCTACAGTTTGGGCTAGAAAGAAATCAGCCCTAACCTCGCTTCTAACTTCTTCATTTCACTACCTGTGTATATCTCTTACCAGTGGAGGGTCTGTTGTGCTCGGTTCCACAAAAATACTTCTAATCTGATGTGGATGAAAAACCCCAGAATTGGTGTGTGCTCAAATACACTGCAGCGAATGCATTATTCACGCTGAAGCTCATTCAAACTTTATCACCTACATTCACTGCATCGTTTGAATAATCTGATTTACAGTTTCTCCCAAACCTGATCTTATAACTAGCATTTTAAACAGGACGTACTGTAGATACACAGTGCAATCAATCTCATGCTGCTTCATTCAGGCCAGAAATGGCTCGGTTTGATTGTCTGTCCCCTTGTCCCAACACCTAAAACATCACTGCGAAACTAAAAAGGAAAGGGAAAGATAACTGATGCTTTTTTTTTGAGTCACAGCGAAAAAAAGGCTGAATATTCCCCATTTCAGTAAAGAGCTGCGCTATCAATCAGCCTTGAGAAGATAAACAGCTGCCATTAGTCTACAACAACGCCCGTGATGGTCCAGAAATAGCAGCAAACATCAGTTCTGTGCACAGGATGCTCAAATTGACAGCTGATGCTAAATAAAAGCGCAATCAAAGTATAAAAATTCATCACATACAGTATGTAAGGGTTGTCATATAATATGTCGTTTGTTAATGGTTATTTCACAGAATTCTCGAATCTGATTGTTCCAGAAGGTGTGGAAACGGTTCCCATAACAGCATAATAGTTTCAGCTGCAAGGTTCAATGTGCTCGTTCGAATACATTACTGTTTGTATACTGTCGTAACAACTTACATGGGGATTTGTGTGCGGACGCTCCACGTAAAGTTGTAGAGATTTTTTGGAAGGAGTCTCCAGTGTCAGTGTTTTGAGGTAAAGAGGTTACGTTTTGAGGTTTCTCTGTAACATGACAAGCAGCAGGGTTTTTTTATGAATGTCTTATTAATGTCAAGAGAGAGGCCGTGTGGCGCTACAGTACTGTAATGTACTGTACTTAATAACAGGAACTAACTTGTTTCGCAGACTTAAATGTAACTATAAACAGATGAAAAAAAAAAGCTTAAAGCAAACCTCTGTCAGTCCGTACAGGATTTCGATTTAGCCGAGTTTTTTTGTCATTGTTGCGGCTTGATTTTGCTGCAACTTTTTCAAAAAAAATTTGCGAGGCAACTTCTTAAAAAGTTTTCTGTGCTTTCTTTTTGCGCAAAACTACTTGAACGTGAAATCGCACAACAATGTTTTGCATGCTCTTTCACTGTGATGTGGTGTTTGCTGGTACTGTAAATGAGACCGTTTAGCTGTACTCATGCTCGATGCACATGAATCGAAGAGGTCTTTAATCGAATGCGCGTTTAATCGAATGACGCGTCTGGGCCCAAATCTGCAGATAATCTGTGGGAATTTTGAAAAATTGCAAGCTCATCAGAATATTGTAAAGTTTGCTTGGTTTTGCGTTCATTTCTGCTAATCCTGGAGGGACTTCAGGGTGTGTAGTGGTGCAATCCGGTGGTGTGATGTGTGATTTAATATATTAAAATGCAGAGTGTAGCAGTGTGCTTATAATATATAATATAAACAGGTACTATGTGAATACAATGGATATATATCAGCGTTATACACCTCCACTTTGAAAAAGCTCCAGTACAAGTGTAAAAGTGAGATCATGCCAAGTTCAGAGTCATGCCGCTGTGATGCAAAAAGTCTCGTCGGCTGAGAAGACATCCTGCTTTCAGCGTTTCAGGACGAAGAAGAAAAAAGAAAGAAAGAAAAAAAAAACCCTGCTCTGCGCTTTTTCAGCAATCCTCAGTCGAGACGGAGGGCCTGTTTATGATTTGTGTGTGACTGGAATAACAAGTGCCAGCACAGGGGACATGAATAAAATATGAATTCCTAATTATTTTAATTGTGTTACGCTGTTATGCTCTTGGCGGATGCTTTTCTCTGGTTTATAGAGCTGCTAAGGAGGAAATAAAAAAACACTCCCTTGGTGACACCACTCGACATACTGCCAATGCTGGGTTATTTCTCAGATCAGATCAGATGTGTGTGTGTGTGTGTGTGTGTGTGTGTGTGTGTGTGTGTGTGTGTGTGTGGTCTACAGGATGCCTCTTAGATGGCATGAATCCACACACGTTCTTCCAACTCAAACAGCTGCCTCTAGCTGCCAGTCATTTAAATGCAGAGAAGCTGCAGGGAAAAAAAAGCTGAAACGCTGAAATCAGTGTCATTGATGCGAACGCAAAAGCACTGCTTTTGTTACCCGTTATGCAAAATAAGCAGTCTCCTACCTTCGTCTGATTTTACCTCATCAAGCTCAACAAGACCATGACTGAGAAAGAGTTCATTTTTTCCCTGTTATGTAGGAGGAATTAATGAATGTCAATTGAGGCCATTAATAAAGTAGATAAATAAATAATAAAATCGCAATCACACAAAAGCATTACCGGTTCACTCCAGGTGGCAAAAAAATAAAATATATAAATAAATAAATAAATAAATAAATGATCTAAAAATATCCTATCGGTGTTCCGTTAAGGTTGACTATCTGATGAATTTTAATAACGGATAAAGCTCGCTTTGAGTGCCATTTGTTGGAGGAACAAACCTGGCACGTTAGCCTCATTAAAGGGCAGGAATTTATTTTATACAGCCATAACATTAAAACCACCTGCCTAATATTGTGTAGGTTCCCTTGATGCCGCCAAAACAGGTCTGATCCATTGAGACTCCACAAGACCTCTGAATGTGTGCTGTGATATCTGGAACCAAGACGTTAGCAGTAAGTCCTGTTGTAAGTTGTGAGGTGGAGTCTCTGTGGATCGGACTTTTTTGTCTCACAGACGCTCGATCGGATTGAGATCTGAGGAATTTGGAGGCCGAGTCAACACCTTGAAGTCTTTGTCATTCCTCAAACCGTTCCTGAACAATTTTTTGCAGTGTGGAAGGGCGCATTATCCTGCTGAAAGAAGCCACTGCTATTAGGGAATACCGTTGCTATGAAGACATGTACTTAGTCTACAACAATGTTTAGGTAAGTGGTACATGCCAGGACCCAAGGATTCCCAGCAGAACATCAAACTGCCTCCCATAGTGCATCCTGATGCCATCTCTTCCCCAGACAAGCAATGCACATGCACCCGGCCGTCCACATGATGTAAAAAAAACCCAAATGATTCACCAGACCAGGCCACCTTCTTCCATTGCTCCATGGTCCATTTTTGACGCTAACGTGCCCATTGTAGGTGCTTTCGGCAGTGGACAGGGGTCAGCATGGGCACTCTGATCGGTCTCCAGCTACTCAGCGCCACACGCAGTAAGCTGTGATGCACTGTGAG
The DNA here is from genome assembly GCF_001660625.3 of Ictalurus punctatus. NCBI lineage: Eukaryota > Metazoa > Chordata > Actinopteri > Siluriformes > Ictaluridae > Ictalurus > Ictalurus punctatus. Next base: position 8,927,744 of record NC_030436.2, read on the forward strand.
TTCTGACTCCTTTCTATTATAACCAGCATAAACTCTTTCAGCAGTTTGTGCTACAGGACCTCTTCTGTGGGATTGGACCAGACAGGCTAGCCTTCGCTCCGCACACACATCAGTGAGCCTTGGGTGCTCATGACCCTGTCACTCACCAGTTCACCAGTTGCTCTTACTTGGAACACTTCTGGTAGATACTAACCACTGCATACCAGGAACACCCCACAGGACCTGCCATTTTGGAGATCCTCTGCCCCAGTCGTCTAGACATCACAATTTGGTCCTTACATTCATTTTGCGTGGCAGCATGTGGATGGGGCAGATGGTCTCCGCACATAATAATTTCCGTTATTTAAAGACAAGGTCAGTTGGGTTGTGTCTATACACCCACATTAATCCCCTGAGGTTACTTAGCCTTTTTTTTTCTTTCTTTTGTTGCAATTGTTATTTTATTCATTTGAAGAATGTTTCTATCCATGGAAAACCTCACCGCTGACCTGACCTTAAACAAACACGGAAAAAAACAAAACTGCTGGTTAATTGAGGTAATTTAAATTCCACTACTTCCTTCCTAACAACCTTTAACAACATACCAGTGTAACAATTAGTTCAGCAATTACCAGAAAACAAACAACGCGATGATAAAGCACAACACCGCCACTGAAGAAAGCTTCCCTTAGGCCACGTTTTAAATATCAATAATGTTTCTTGAAAAAGAGGACAGTGGTGAAATTTTAATGACAACCTGTTGAATTACAAAAGAACACCAGAGACAGAAGTGCACAAGGTATCCGTTTCTTCCCAGAGGCAATGCGATGCTTCTGGAAATTTGCCTTTGGCTTCACAATGGATACACCCAAAACCCAAAATACCCACAGAATAAAATAATAATAATAATAATAATAATAATAATAATAATAATAAAACACCAAACAAACTAAAATATAATACAAATAATTCAATCTCCCATTAGACAGAATAATGAATTGTAATAAAAGCATAGAAATTATTTACCTATCATATGATAAGGGGAAATTAGAAGGTGGGAATTGGTAAATGATCAGATTTGGAGAAAATGGGTCTGGATTTGTTTGTCTTGTCCATGACAAAGAGAAAGAGTGAGTGATTGCGAGTGTGATTGTGAAGGAAAGAGCAAGCAATAATTACAGTAAGTTGGAGATATTCAAACATCTCAAACACTTAAATAAAACTGACGTATCGGTTTTAAAGCGTGACTTGTTCTGAACTGCTGCAGAAACAGCTGCGAGACTGCGGGGTGACATTCACACTGAATATATTTTATTTTCTCCCAATCATCAAAAACATGACCTTGTATCATTCTCATCTCTAGTGTATTATAAACGGGACGACATTCATCTCAAACCTTTCATCAAGCAAACGGATTTTTTTTTACATTCGGGTTATACCTCGACTCTGAGGAAATCGGTCTTTGACAAGGGTTTAGCTTTTGCGATAAAACAAGACAGATCATTTGTCAATTTGATGTCAATTTGATGTTTCATGCAAAACAGATCTGTTTCAAATCATTTTCCAGGTCAGTCCGGTCGGTACGCTTGTTTTGTACTGTGTTGCTGCCATCAGTCAATATGCAGCATTTCAGCTGTAACGGGAAACGCTTAATCCTATTGGTCGTTATGAAAAATACACAGAATGGTATGAAGAAGCGAGGGCTGATTTCTTTCTAACCCAGACTGTAGAATCATGTAGCCAATCGGTGACGGTCATGTCAAGTGGCTGCGCAATTTGGCACGCCCCCTGGATTTGCTCTCCTGGATTTGAGCTGATATTTTTTCAGACATCCGTAACTTGTCATCAGCTGATTGAGAAGCTGCATGTAATGAGCGTGAACAAGGTAGATTATTTACTCATCTTTTTTTTTTTCCTACAAAAGGGAGGAAACTGTAAAAGTGGATAGATGATGCACACATTGGCTAAGCGATGTACAGATTACACAAAATGGGTTTTTTTGTTTGTTTGTTTGTTTGTTGAGTGAAAGGGTTACAGCTAGGGGTGGACGATATGACAGAATTATCATATCACAATTCTCGATACATGATATGCATCACAATATTACTTTATGTTTGCATGGGGAAAAAACTGTCTGTCATGTTTTGTAGATGCCTACATAAATCCATTTTATTTATTTATTTTATATTTAAAACTACCAATAAAAAACACTGAAAAATAGGAAAAACATTACAACATTTTTTTACTTAATCTTAAAGATTAACTTCAGAAATTCAACATCAAATCTCCTGCTTAGTCACTTTTAAATAAATTAATGAATAAAAAAAATTCAATTACATGTAAACAAAAACAAAATAATATATAAAGGGATATCACAATATCCATGATATTTCAGAAATGCATATTGTGACACATTGCCCAGCCCTAGTTACAACTTTTCAGTTTAACATGGTTGGTATTCAGAGGAAACACTTCGTCTACTGAGTAATCGGATTGTGTCAATTGACAGATATTAGATTTCAGCCACACATCCAATATCACGAGCAGCTAATATGACGTTACTCTTTACCCGATGAAGAATTTTCATTCCTGCTTCCAAACCCATAATTTTCTGATGAATTAACCTGTGTCATAACCACCCAATAAATTGAAATCAAACTTCTCTTATAAGGCTCTTCAGTGCTCTTATACCTAAGCAGCACATATACACACAGCAAAGCCTGTACTGTGTATCCTCCAGTGGTTATGTCCTTATTCGGTTTGCTCGCGCCACAGTAAATGGCAGATATCATGATGAAGGTTTATATTTGTTAGCAGATGTAGTTGTACCTACTATTAGTCACTCTGACAGTTACTCATACCCACTGCGCCTTTGTGAAGCCACAGTGTATGCCTTCGCTTCAGCTCTTGTTTACTCATAGCCGTTATGGCCTCGGTCCATTTTCCACTTTTGCTCCCGTCACATGACAATAAGCACTCTGTGTATAAACACAAGATTGAATGACCAAATGCATTACATCATTTGGGTTATGTGATATCTGCTCTAAACTCAAAAGAAGAGATTTTACTGTACATGCAAAGAATCATTTTGTTCTGACAAATTTGTTCTGAATGCAGATCATCAATATGTTCACATTTACCCTAAACTCAACCACCTGCTGATGAATAAATCCCCATTTGCTTAGTTTGGTTATCATCCAAACTATGTTTATGGACATGCAATGTACTGTAGAGAGCAGCATTGGGTGTCAACAGTGAGAAGCCACCCTGGCTTAAAAGTGTAAGTAGATAATATTAGTAATTTAGTAAGGAATAAAGCTCTTCAGGATGTGCTTTTATAGGAAAATAATCAGTAAAGTGGTAGCATGATGCATCCTGATGGAAGCAAAGTTACAGTACTCTTACTGCCCAAAAGTTTTCCTATTTTCCTACAACAGCAAGTGTTTTATTCCTCTTCTACCACAGAAATATACTAATGCTAACATCTTTTAAAATGTCATTTGATTCATTTATAGCTAAATTTAATGTTGTGGATTGTCCACAAAACAAGTGAGCTCCTGTAATCGCTTGCGCTAGCAGTGTCTCCAGTGCTGACACTGGAGACTCCTTCAAAAAATGTTAACCATCTCCGTACGGAAACCTTCAGAATATCTGTAGTTAGGCCTTTTTTGTCTGTTTGTTTGTTTGTTTTTAGATTATGTGAAATGTCTACCATACAAGTCCCTGTGTATGAATTGTTACTATAGAAGCGATAATGTATTAGAATAAGCACATTAATATAAACCTGTGATTTGTCTGGCAGCCTGCACTACTGTCTGAACTCATGATTGATGATGTAAGCAGAACATAGTGTGTTTTTAACGCAGGTCTATTATTAGAGGATCTTCAGCTATTAATCTGATAAGCAGAACATGTGCTATCACACAGCCTGTTGTAGAATTCAGTCAAGATTTAGGTTTTGAGATCTTGTACAGTGTGAGAAGTCATAATTAGAAGTAAAAATTAGACAGTCTAAAACAGGTTTCAGGAAACTACAAACTATCCCTGAGGAACTCGTAGGTTCTCACAGTTCCCTCCCAGACTGGTGGTGCTGATACCCAGTAAGAGAGAGATCTATAATATAAGGCCAGTGTATAAAATATATCCCAAATATGCTCCAGTTCTTTGGAATCAAGGAAATCTTTTGCTAGTTTGTTAGCTCCACTTACCCAAGCGTGGTCATTGTGACGATGGTGTACCAGAACGACGCAGGAATGCTAGTGAACTTGCTCGAGCTTGATCCCTTCTCAGCGTAGAACATAACCGTGGCAAAGATGATGATGGCCATGGTGAGGGAGAACAGGAGGAAGCCGAGCTCAGAGGCACAGCTCTTAAGTGTGTATCCCAGGATGCGAAGGCCTTGCGAATGGCGCGAGAACTTGAAGATGCGGAAAACACGGAAGACACGCAATGTGACAAAGGCGCCGCTCACATCCTCATTGTCAGTCATGACCAAGCCAATGTAGTAGGGCAAGATGGCCACCACATCGATGATACTCATGACCGAGCGCATGAAGCGGTAGCGGCTAGGCGCGGCAAAAAGACGAAGCAGGTACTCCACTGTGAAGATCATCACGCATGCCGTGTCCATACAGAAGAAAGCCACGGTGTAGCGTTCGCCGCATGGTACATCCTTCTGGCTTGGCGTCGAGCCACAAGGGACAGTTTCTACTACATTGGTGATAACAGAAACAGCGATGAAGAAGCCGGTGACGTAGTAGAACACCAGGGCCATGGTGCTGGTATGCGGGTTCTCAAAGGCTCTCCACATAGTTTCGCGAAAGTTCATATTAGGCAGCTTGCCTTCTTTGTTTTCTTCCTGGTCATCCATGAAGCGCTCAGCGTTCTCCCGTTTGCGGTCCTTGTACTCTTCATAACAACAGTCGCCGATGATCTCTGGGATGATCCCGAAGAAGGCGAGCTCCTCGTCGTAGGCCGAGATGCACTCATGTCGAGGATAGTGGAGCTTACCTGTACGATAAAAGTTGAGCACGCTGCGGAAGGCATCCGGATCACGGTCGAAGAAATACTCCTTTGTCTCCTCATTATAGAAGAATTCTTTCTCGGTGCTGCCGAGCAGGGTGTCAGGGTAACGGTCCAGCGTAGTCCTCCAGGTCTGGAAGCGGCGCCCACTGACGTTCAAGATGATCAGCTCGTCCTGTTTCTTAGTGTGATCCCTGGGTGCGGCGGGCATGGGGCAGTTGGCAACTGGCATCCAACCAATGGCGGCAGCCCGTGCAAAAGGGAGCCATGCCGCTACTCCCGTTGCCATAGTGACTCCAACACAGGGTCCTTCAAATATAAGCTTCCCCGAGATTAGTCATAACCTTTGAAAGTGGAAAGAAAATAAGCATAATCAGACTAGTGGTACAGAAATAGTGTTTCCATTACAGTTTCAGATAATAGTGGACTGGATTCGATTTGACTACAGTTTTTTGAAGAGAGCTTTGCAAATGGGATCTACATGGAAACCTCTCTGAGAGGGAAACACTCCTTTGTGGGGTTCTACATTAAAACTTTAAGGGTTCTTACCAGAAAGATAAACAAAGAAGAATGTATGAATGGATGTACTCATCTGATACTATCTTATTTTGGCTAATGGCATCCTGAAACACAGGGTCAGACTGGACTGGACTGATTTATTTTCCAATTAAATCTCCAGATATATATGATGGTCATGGAGGTGCGTTGTGTTTCTGGCACGACATGGACCGTGAACATAGTCCGCGTCGGCTTGGATACTAAGAGAAGATCGCTATCTGATCATTATGATAAAAATGGAAAACAGTTGGACCGGTGCAAACGAGAACTCTTTCAAACTGCAAATGGCTCTTTCTTTGACTTTCATTTTTTTCTATTCCTTCTTCAAATTCTGTCCTCAGTCCTGTCTTTTTTTCCACTAAGATCAGACATATCTTATCCTTTCAGGAAATCATTTAGGCATCGACGATAGGACTTCTGCAATCATCGGCACTTAGTCAAAGAGCTCGGGTCCATCTCTAATTAGTCCAGAACGCAGCAGCTCATCTTCTCACAAAGACTAAACGAACCATTCATCATCTTCCTGCGACTTTTAGGGTTGATTTTAAATAACTGGTGCTCATGCAGAAAGCTTTGCATCGTACATTCCATTATAAGGGCTGAAGATATTTTTAATTTGCTCTCCCTTATGTAATAATGTGAAGCCTCTTAGGTCTTTTAAGCAAGGACACTTCTAAGGCTATCTAGGGACTAGGTCAAAGCAAAAGGAGGACTGTGCGCTTGCACACTTTTCCACACCATCCCCAAGATTTTAGCTAATCCGATGATTCAGTTTGCAGTTTCAAGAAGCTATTTTTCCTCTTTAGTGCGTAAAGTAGTTAAGCTGTTATCTTTGTTGCCCCTGTTTCATGTTTTCAATGTCACTTTACTGTACTGTCATTGTTCTATGTATATTTACGGCACGTAGCAGAAGTACGGGGAAAAAAAGACTGACCTGGTTAGAAAAGTCAGTGACTAAAACTCCCTGATTAATGAACTCTATACAAAGATGGTGTTATTTAAGAGAAGGACTTTGGTGAAATAAACGTAGTCATACAATATCATTATACAAGAATTTTATTTTGCCAATATTATGATTTATGCTTTATTATGCGGTTGTTTTGTCCATGTGTTGGAAATGTAAAATACTCCATGAAAAAAGTGTGTGTTTGGATGAATGCGCAGAACCTGTAGTACTTGTAGATACCTGATACCTGTTGAGTTATGATGCAGACCTACAGTGACACAAACACTGTCACTGTGCTCCTGCCAAGAAGGGGATGGAAACCGAGGAAATTCATTTCAATAACGGAATTAAAGCGACCTGTTAAGCTGCAAATAGGCTATGTACATGTCGGCTTGTACAGTACTTTTGCTGTTAAGAAGTGACACGGAAAGCAGACGTGTAATAAAACCAAACGCTACAAGTATTGGCACAGCCTAGCAGTTTACATACTGTGGTGTACACGGAACGACAGGAACGGATGGAAACGTCGGACTTGTCCGTACTCACGTCAAGTAAGCGCAGGAGCACTGGGGCGAGCAGGGGAAACGAGATGTCCGTTTGGAAGGTGATGTCCTCGTTCAGGCATGAAGGAGGTCCTGGTCGCGGTTTTGGCAGCAGAACAAGTGGAGAAGAGGATAGAGAAGGACAAGGAGGAGATGAAGGAGAGGAGCGATGGATGGCTGAGCGCAAATGTAGTAGTCAGAGCTGGCGCAAAGATACCATGTCATCTCTCCTCTACATCAGTCCGCGCTTCAGCTCCATGAAGGCAACTGTGGGGAAACTCACAGGCACACCTCTCTCTCTCTCTCTCTCTCTCTCTCCCCAGCGCGCGCGCTCTGCTCTGCTCTGCACATACCCGCATACTACTCTACTAATTATGTCTACGTCACTATACTACCTTCCATCAGTTAGTGTACTATTTGTTCCTGTTTAATCCCAAATCTTATCCTACTCATCTTTTGCTACTTTAATAGTATTTTCAAAAGTGCGCTTTGCGCCACAGGTGGACTCCCAGATATGAAGCCATTTCTCTGTTAAAAATAACTGAACCAAAAAATAAATAAATGTAAGTAAGATTTCAGTTAATGAAAAAAAATGCGTAGTCGGATTCATGGGGTGCTTAGTGGGTAGCACGTTTGCCTCGCACCTCTGGGGTTGGCATTCGAATCCTGCCTCCGCCCTGCATGCAGAGCTTGCATGTTCTCCACTTGCTGTGGGGGTTTCCTCTGAGTACTCCGGTTTCCTCCCGGTCCAAAGACAGTGCGTTGTAGGCTGATTGGCATTTCCGAATTGTCCGCAGTGTGTGATTGTGCCCTGCGAAGGGTTGGCACCCCTTCCAGGGTGTCCCCTGGGATAGACTCATGGCCCCTGTGTGACCCTGTGTAAGATGAGTAGCATGGAAAATGGATGGATGGATTCATGGCCATTCATTACTGAGAGCCTTAAACTTGGCCGATAAAATGATGACATTATATGAGTCTAATTTTGGGAGGTCCTGCATGGTTCACCTTATTTTATAGTCTTTATTAGCGTGGATTTTGGTTCATATATATATATATATATATAGGAAAATTATGAAAAATCTGTCTTGATCTGACCAGTGACGTGTTGCCAAAATACAGGCCGAGCATGTCAAACTACTAGACTGTCTTAGATATTTCCCAACTTCCTTATTCCTTACTTTGTTGACGTGATTAATACATGTTTGAGAGTCTCTAATTATCTTAGTGTGGTGTTATCTTCTTAGAAATAACTTGTCTATGTAGTATTAGTGGCACCGACTCCCAACATTCACCAGGTGGCAAAGATATTCTACCAGTTTGACTAGCTTGGGGTCGGAACAAGCTGAATTTTTCACAAGGGTTGGTTTTATCCCTGAATATGTGTCTTCTGTTAATTAGTTTGGGGGTTTTTTAAGTCATCTTTAAAAATGTTGATCTGGAAATGTAGATGTTCCATTAACACGTCTTTACACCTAACCCTAACCTTAATCTTTGTATCGTTTTTATACTACTGTACTTGAGTCATGCAGTTTGCAACCATGGTGCACATTATTTACATGAAATCCAGCAGAGCATGAATGCAGCATAAATAGGGCATATGGTGGACTATGTTAACATCCTCAGATGTGTGACCACATGATCAGATGTTTTTCAGATGTCTTTCAGATGTCTACATGCAATGTATACTGATTTAATAAATAATATCCAGCTCACCATTGCAGTTTCGTTGAGCTTTTGACCAAAATCACTTCCATATACTGTAGAGCAAATGTAGAGCTAACACTGTAATGTCAAAATGTCTCCATTTTCCTTGCACCGAGCATCAAATCGTGATCAAATAATTCATTTCATTACATTTTTATCATTCTCTGAGTAGGAACTGGATTTGAAAAAAAATAAAATAATTGAAAGCCTGGAAATGATGACGTATCATCAAGATCGTCAGTCCGTGTGAGCGCGATTGCCCCAGTGCTATAATCCTCAAATCCTCAGGACAGGACACAGTGTTTTTCAGAATCTCTACTCTTGCAATATTCTCTGCTTGCTTTCATAGGCAAGGATTCCATAGACATGTCATTTAGACACAACTGTTTTGTTAATTTTTAATGAGATTCATATACATTGAAGAGAGCAGTTGGAAGCTGGGATATTAGAGGATAACCTGGGATATGCACCGGGAAAAAAAAGAATGAAAGAAAGAAAATAATGGATGAAAAAGTAGTGTTTGTGCATGAACCAAATCCCAGGCATCTGTTTGCCAGGAACAAGCTGCTTTTCTGAGTGAACATGTTCCCAGAGCATGCATCCACGCCACACAATAGGCTTGGTGCCAGGTTGAAATGACATTAGCCATTAAATCCCATCCACAGTATTAAATCACATCTTTTGTAAGCTGCTATTCCTTTGCTTTTAAGAGTTGAAATGACTTACAAGAGCGTAATATGTTCGAAACCTGTCTCTGTGGACGGAGATGGGGGGACAAAGCTACACAATGCATCATGTGTCACAGGAAAGATAATGAATGTGTCCTTTCCTATGAGTGCTCTCTGCATCACGAAATACTATGCAAAGAGTTTCAACCGAATAAAAGATAGCACTGTGCTTTATTCGAAAATTCTGCCCTTGGAAACAATTCATCAAAGTACAAGAGAGGCTCAAATTAGAGGTGGAGAATTCTGAAAAATGTCATTTACGCTCCCTGTACAACCCAACGTCATGGTTTTTAATCGAGATAGTATGTTCGTATGTATTCAGCAGACCTTTCTGTCATTTGAGCAAAAGTACACAGATTGCAGCGGCTCTGTTGTATTAGCCAGCTAGCCTGCAAAGATAATTCTCAGCACTGCTGCTATGCTAATAAGATTTAATGGGTGATTGTCAGAGGTGTTGGATGATTCGAATGGCTTTGCTATGCTCACAGTTAATGTACCTAACTAGCATTATTTGTTGTTGGGACTGAATTTGGGTGACAGTGGGATTGTCTTTGTTTTGATATATGTTCCTTTTTGCGCTTAAAAACTGCAGGGTTAAGTCGGAAAAACTTTTTTATTTACGTTTTTGCATCTGCATTCTGCACAGATATTTTTTTTTCTGCATGGGAGCATCATCAGAAGTGCAGTTTCAGGGGAATAGTAAGGACATTAACGTAAAGAACATTAAGATAGCAGGGCAATCGTAGACTCAGTAATATGAATTTGAAGGATCAAGGATGATGTGGTTGGATTCATTCGATTACGTACAAGTAAAGATCCACCCCAAACTTTAACCTTATCCGTCATAACCTGTTGCACCCATTGTTACAAATTTGCAAAGAACCGGCTGAATGTCTGTTCAAATGACTAAAGAATCGAAAAGAATCAACCATTTCCCAGCCAATCAATGTTGTGTTCACATTACGTTAAAGTTGGAAGGAGTCTCCAGTGTCAGAGGTTTGTAACAGTCAGATGTAAAGCTGTAAGTCCGGTTTCTGTGTAACATGATAAGGTGTACAGTATGGCAATTCTTTTTTGTCTAATTAATAACAAGAGAGAAAATAAGAAAGGCTGATGAGGGAACGACTATTTCCAGCTGTTAGGGTTGATTATTTTCCTATAACAGCACACCCACAAGTGTTTTATTCCTTACTCAAAATGCATTTAACATTTTGCCATTTCTTAGCAGTACCTATAAACCTCTTTGAAGGCCACACCCACAAGAGACTACTTGGGAGCTCGTTTGCTACATCGTTTTACTGGCATGAACATACCATTTCACGCACAGATGTTTTTCTGTAACATGATTATCATTACATACAATACGTTAATGTACTACAGTACAGCTATTTTAGATTTCTTTAAGACTGTGTACTGGTCATACCGGAATACTGTATAGACACACCCCTAATTCACATGAGTACTATAAACACAAAAGTCAGTATTTCACTAAAGTCCGTCTTTATGTATTAGGCTAAGTGTTAAAGCGACAGTATATGCAGGACATAATAAAGGCAATATGCAAAGACTGACTTTGTAAGCTAAAGACTTAGTGAAAGTCCCAGTGTTATGATTCATGTCCCCTGGCTAGAAAATGACCTAAATTATACACGAGCAATTAGATAAAGAAATATATGTTATCTATGCGTCTGCTGTGCTTCTAGGATCATGCCTCAGAGCATAGCGAGGATATTAATGAGGAGCCATGAGTCATTTCACAGAAGGAACAAATTCGTCCATTTTACATCGCTGAAAGGTCTCTTATCACGGCTTTGCTCTAAGTGCTGCGCAGATTTGAGGGTTAGAGTCGTAGCGCTCTTGGGAATAAATGGGGGATCGGGCCATCAAGAGAACCGGGACAAAAATAGTAGGCTACAGTGACATAACATAAATTATTCTGTGCTACACAAGGGAAGCCATTGGCATGATTTAGTTAAAGACTGTTGCCTGACACAACCGATTCTCGACTGGTTCATCGAAATCACAGCATGCCTGCTTTTCTCCCTGGTGCTCAATGTCTCTAAAAGTGCCGCACTAAAATCATAATCTTTACAGCATCTCAATATGTGATATGGATAATAAGCTCAGTTTCACAATTTTTTGTGACAACTTTTTTTTCCTGCATAAAAAATGTTCACCATCCTAACAGTTTAGAAATATAAACGTTTTATTATTATTATTATTATTATTATTATTATTAATAATAATAATAATAATAATAATAATAATAATAATAATATTATTATTATTATTATTATTATTATTATTATTGCATATCTTCGGTGTGTTATGCATGGTCAACAAAGAGAATTTGCCGAAGGTCCATGCCAGACCCTGAGACACTGAGAAAGATTTACAGAGGCTTAGTGTAAGTCTAAGAGGTTAAAATAAGTGCTTTAACCAGGTCATGTCCTCACTAAGTAGACCTTTGAACCATTACATGTCGATCTGACCTGTAAACTGTGATTAATTTTACTCTTAATCCTGGGTCAACAAGTCTACCCCCCCTCCCTTACATAACAGCACATATTGTCATTTACAATCCACCTTCACTATACTGTACCGTTTTTTATGCTTTTGCCTGCTAGTTTATTAAATAAAGTATCATATTTGTAGAGATGTGGCCATGATCTGCAAACAGGTCCGACCTTGCGAGTTTGGATTTGCTTCAATCTGAAGCGTGCCGTTCAAATGTGTTTTCGCATGCGGAAAATTCACTCCATGCTGAACAATAGATGAACAAGGCCTTTAAAAAGAGAAGAGCTCAGCTAGAACACGCTGCGTGGTATCAATGATTATGGTTTGCACAAGCAAAACATAAAAATACACACCACATTAGTCATACACCCTGTTTGTGAGAGTTCGTAAGATTTCCTTTTGTTCTTATTGGCTATCATTTGGAAGTGAATGCTACTTGTATTGTATTTCTCAAAATGGCATGGCATAAAAAAACAGCATATATACATCATATTTAAAAGGAAGTCACACACACACAAGAAAAATATGTCTCATTATCAACAGATTTTTCATTTTGATGAATGCGCTACTGCTGTTTCTCCTCGGGTTCTGTCTGATTTTTCCAGAATCTCTACTTCTTCTTTGAGTTTTCAACACTTCTGACTCATTTCCTGCTGGCATCATTGGTCCCATATGGATACTCTAAAAAATTTAAGAGATTCAGTGATACTGTACCTTTTTACAGACTGAGTTTTCTGGTACTCGTCAATACCAATAATAATATTTATAATACTGCTAGTGAAATGAATAACTTACTTTGTATTATCAATCAGGGGCATCTCGTAAGGTTTATTCATGTCCGTTTATGTAAGTCGATGCAGTTCTCTGTTAGCAATCAAGTTCAAACCCTGACGAGTGAGGACAAAAAAAGCACCCGTGTCTCAGTGCTCACAGAACTGAACTGCTGTATTGCTTTCATATGCAGTATTCCTTTTTCTGCATGCTTGCAAGACCACACAAGCTGATATTGATATGTGCACTCTGTCCAGCCGCCCTCACACTCTCTATTAAAGATTCCGAAAACATACACAAGGCTTACATCGCATAGCATCATGTGGTATTGGATGCTGGAATGAGATCACAGAGTACATGTTTGAATATCGGCATGTATGCATCCCTACCTGGGACAATTCGACTTACCTGCAAAAACACCAGCTCTCAGAAAACGGAAGTATGTTGAAAGGCAGGTGAAACACCAAAAGCTGAATCATACCCAGTCGAGCTAAAATGGAATAGGAACTCACACTGGAAATCCTTACCTGACAGGTTTGGTGCTGTTATTAGGGCAAGAAGAGGCGTAACCAAGTATTAGGAAATAAATAACATGTGACTAGGGTTGTTTTTTTGGGATTTTTTCTCATAACATTTGGTTGCATAACAGCTCCAGGTCTGAAGTGTTTGAATTAACTCTAATGGTTTTGTGTATGAAACAATATATCATAATGATAATGAGTCTTTATTGGTCACATATACACAGTGAAATTCTTTGCTTCACATATCCCAGCATGTCAGGAAGTTGGGGTCAGAGCATAGGGTCACCCATGATACAGCACCCCTGGAGCAGAGAGGGTTAAGGACCTTGCTCAAGGGCCCAACAGTGACAGCTTGGCAGTGCTGGGGCTTGAACCCCTGACCTTCCGATCAGTAACCCAGAGCCTTAACCATCAAGCAACCACTGCCCCTGTATACAAATGATCATTTCAAAACACACTTCAACAGTGATCTGGAAGATAGACACATTTCTGTGTAGCTAGAAAAAAGTGTAATCGTGGTCACAGAAGAAAACTCACACTGCGTTGGAATTCTCACTGAGAGACTATCCCGATGATATCTCTGTGTTTTATTTCATCCTATGGGGTCTATCCCCTGTTCGATTATTATCATGCCATATTCCATATGTATTCTGTAGAGAGATTGCGTGGGTTGTGTAGTTACAGAAAATCACTCATGGACAAATAAAAATTGCACAGTACTCGGACGGTTTTTACAGCTGTGTTTATTGTTATTGTCCAAACCATTTCCAGGTGATGGAAAAGTTCATCATGAATAAAACAGAGAATAGCATTTTCTTCTGTAGGAAGAAAGCAGAGGAAGTGGTGTGGGTGACTGAGAGTTCTGCATGTTCTGCAAAACCAGAATGATTTATATTAGTGATACGTCATTTATAATGAGACTACTCTTTGAGTCAGCTCTTAGGTGAACACTGGCAGCCGACTTGCATAACTTAAAAACAAAAATGCTGGAAAAGTTCTGCAAATGTATCGAGTACGGTTTGATTTACACACACACACACACACACACACACACACACACACACACACACACATATATATATATATATATATATATATATATATATATATATATATATATATATATATATATATATATATATATATTTTAAACAAGCAAGAGGCCCGGGCTCTCTCAACATCATGCTACCACCATCATGCTTCGCTCAATTTTTGTCTCATCAAACAAGATAGCCTTTGTCTACACATTTACAGAGAGTCCATTATGCCATTTAGCGAGCTCAAAATAGGATTTGGATTGATCTTTTTCCTGAACTTTGTTACAGACTTGTTTGGATAGCATCATGAAGACCAAGGAGCTGTTTGTTTAGGTATGTTCCAGGTTGTAACATTACAGTTCCTGAGGGTGAATACTTGATCACAAAGACAATGCTGGGTATAATATTGTTTTTAATTGAAATGAAAGTATGATTCTATTAGAACATTTTTATTTGTTTAAAAAACGAGGCAATTTACACAATCATTTCGCGAAACATACCTCTTTCTGACCTGTTACTTCTCTCTGATTCATCCAGAATGAATTGTACTATAAACACCTTGGAGAGCCGTTATCTTAAGCCAGGTACACCACGTATGATTTCGGCCACAAAATTGGTCATTAGACAAATTTTGAGAATCCTAAAAGATTTCTATAATCCTAGGCCAAAATCTGTAGTCTTTGATCGCTAGTTTGACGAGTGTTCCCCCGACAGCCGATTAACGGGCGATCAACTTAATGCGATTAAATTTTCCCGCCGATTAAATTCTGGCAGTGTCATAAGATTTGAGGCACAGTCTTGTAGTGTGGCTTCTCTTACTCCGTACAAGTCTTCTCCTGTGTGCTCGTTTTTCGTTTCATGACTGTCATACAGTCTGACACTAATGACAACTGAGATCCTACAGTGTGACGTGGTTTACAGCGGGGATCATGTCTGAGAAGCAACAGTCACAAAGGACTATTAAAAAATCGCATCGTGGGCCCATTTTGGTTTGAGGGATAAAAGAAAACCATGGTTATTTTGCGCGCTGATATTGAACTTGTGCCTACAATTATCACACATCAATATAAATACAAATAAATTCCTTTGTTTCTTCACATACACCTCTTTTGTTCCACTAACACCACTGAAACCGTCATTTCAGCAACTTTTTTCTTCATGGGAATGATCCAAAAGTCTCCACAAGGTGAAAACTGTCTCATTTTCTCATCGTTATGAGTTCAGATTGGGATATTTGATCCTCATATAGGGATAATTGCTCACAGGACATCCTACAAATACAACTTGTGCAATAAACAGCAGTAAAAACACTAAGATAATAGTAGTACTACAAAACAAGATCATAGTAGATGAGTTTTGCCATTGCTCCACTGGCTGCCTGTTTCCTGTAGAACTGATTATAAAAGTTTATTACTAGTTTTATTTTATTAGTAATTAATGGTACAGACCCTTCATACTGCACTTCTCTGAATGCCTGATAAACTATGTTCGGAGATAAAGCCTTTAAGTCGCTGCTCCTCCTTTAATCCTTCCGGATGGAGCACTTTGCACTTGTGTGGTTTCACAGTAACTTAAAGAGTTAAAAAAAAAAAAAGAGTAAAAAACAAAAAAACAAAAGAAGAAAGGCTGGTGAAGGAATGCATGTAGTGTTAATGACACGTTTATAGCTGCTATAACGTTAGTGATGACAGAAACTAACGTGAATCTATTATTCTTACTTTTTTTTAATTTATTTTTTAAATGAATCAATCGTTGATCAATCTCTGTGGTGTATAAGATAAATAAAACACTACAAGACATTTGTTAAAATCAAACACTATTTAACTCCCTGAGAACACCATCCCCTCAGTGAAGCATGGTGGTGGGTGCATATAGGTAGTTCATTTTTTTATAATTATTGTCCTTAATTTTGTTCATTATTTTCCTATAACAGAATGCTGCCAAGTGTTAATGACTGTTTATAGCTGCTAAAGCATAAGTGATGACGAGAATTGACTTGTGGACATTCCACAACCTTATATGTAACTACAAATGGATAAAAGGTATGGCATTATTCTTTAATATTGTTGAATTGATACATCTCTGTGGTATAAGATAAATAAAACACTAATGGACATCTGTTAAAATCAAAAGCTGTTTATCTCCCTGAAAACACCATCCATACACTGAAGCATGGTGGTGGGTGTATATATAAGCTTTATAGTTGATTATTTTCCTTGACATCATTGATAAGAGCACACCCACAATTGTGTCAATGGTGTCATTAGTAATCATGTGACTGTTGGGATAATTTACAGTGTTTTATTAGTTTTTGGAGCGCAAATGATACTTGGAGTGTTGTTCGAGTAACATTCGTTAGAACATTATGAAGCCAAATCATATGTCATGTTTTCAGAACATGACATACACAGAATATAGTACCACATGTGTTTAAAAGCTCGATAAGGGGACACACGCAAAGCACTTTCATGAATTTATATTTAGTCTTCCAAAATCTCACCCAGACGAAACAGCCCTTGTTTTTACTGACTTCCTGTCACCTCATTTATTAATTACAATGGTCAGTGTTTTAATTAAAAACGTAAATGAGCACATGTCGTGGTCGAGACTCCAACTGGCTCGTGTCAAATTTAATGAATATCTTGCCGTAATTAACATTCCTTATTAACGGCTGAGCACACTTTTGTGTAGAAGAAAAGTTTACAATGGCTGTCTTTGAGCCAAATGTTTACTTTTCAAACAGGGGAACACAATGATTTCAATTTGTACGGCTACAAATTGAAATGAAGAACGAGTGCCAACATTTCTTGTTTTCTTGTCCCTTGGAACCATCAAATGGCTTCATAAATAAGCAAAAACCTTGATTTTTACCATATTTTTTCATTGTTACCGAGGCACAACGTTTCTCTGAGCCTTTTATTACTGAGTCATGAAGATAAAAGTGGCACTGCATCGCAAACATTTTACTTCAGTGGCTATAAACATGATAGTGCCTGAGACTGAGACGCAATCGTGATGACATTAAGGATGCTTTGTTGTTGAAACTCTTCTAAAGTGCAACTTTTTTATTATCTCTGTTTTTTATGGTTATTGTTTTTTTTTAAGGAATCAAAGCCACATTTCTACAGATTTTTAAGGTTGCTATTCTTTCAAAAGATCTTCCAGAGTAACAGAACTGAATTGTTTTCTGAGTGAATGTATGGGTCATGGTATCAGTCATGTTTCATCCCTTACAGAAGTCATGTTATTATTATTATTATTATTATTATTATTATTATTATTATTATTATTATTATTATTATTATTATTATTATTAATACTACTAATAATAATAAGATTTTTTTTAGACACAACTCATTTATTTTCAAGTGTGACTACTACACAATTATTGAACTTTCACACGTGTTTTTTCTACATGTGAATCATTTGTTTTATTTTCAGATGTGATTTTTTTTTACACATGATTAATTTATTTTACATGATATTTTGCTTGATGAATTTTTACACATACGATCTTTCTTTTTTTTTTTACACGTGATTCATTCATTTTATTTTCATATAAATATTTTCACATTTATTTTTTCACATTTACTTTTCATGTGGTTTTTACACATTAACCCGATTCTTTTACTTGTCTTGTGATTTTGTTTACACATGAATCATCTGTTTAGTTTCAGATTTGACTTTCATATGTTTACATGTGACATTTTTTTACACGATTTTATTTTCACGTGATTTATTTATTTTACGTGTTTTCATTTATTTTATATGATTTTTTGTAAGATTAGTTTTTCATGTGGTTTTCACACATGATTTGTTTATTTTATTTTCATGTAATTTTTATAAATTCTTTTTTGTGTGTGATTATTACACATTTCCTGATTTTTTTTTCATGATTAACTTATTTTCATGTAATTTTTAAAAAAAAAATTTTTTTACCACAGGATTCATTTATTTTACTTTTGCATGTGATTTTTTTTAAGCATGAGTCATTGATTTAACTTTTACATGTGATGATTCATGTGATTTTTATTACATAGGATTCATTGTTTTATATGTGACTTTTTACACGATTATTTTATTTTCACTTTTTAAAAAAAATTTTTTACAAATGCTGAATTTATTTTGCATGCATTTTCATTTATTCTACATGATTTTTTGAACATTTAATTTTTCCACATGATTTTCACACAATTTATCATTTTTTTTTACACGTTTCATTTACATTCTGTACGCATTTCCTGATTTATTTTACACATTATTACAACCAATTATTTTACTTTCACTTGTGACTTTGTTTACACATGAATCATTTGTTTTCTTTTCAGCAGTGATTTTTTTTTTTTTTTTACAAATGATTCGTTTGTTTTATATATGACATTTTTTCACATATGAATATTTTTATGTGATTGTGTTTTTTCCCAAAATGATTTATTTGATGTTTTCATGTATTTTACATGTTTTTTGCATGATTACTTTTTCACATGTGATTTTTGCACAGTTCATGATTTTTTAAAATTATTTGTTCATTTTATTTTGACGTAATTTTTACACTTTTTTACACAATTCATTTCTTTTCATGTGATTATTTTTTTTTATATATACCTTAATCATTTAATTCACATGTTACTGTAACTTCACATTTAGGACCTGTTAGTTTTGTATACCACCATCAATTTTTTTATTTATTTATTTGTATATGTTTATTGAGTAATTTCAGGGCATAACATGCTAAAATGCACCTTCACATATATTTTTTTGTGTAATTTTTTTTTTCTATAATAAATATGACATTATGGTTGCTGATTACATTACATAATGCATCGTACTACATTATTAATTTCAATTCTGTGGTCTTCTGGGAAAAAAGCTCAACTGGCTTTGACCCTGAACAGTGGAAACAGAAGAAAGTGATGAAAACGACTGTCACTGTGTAAACAGATTGTCTGTCTGACTCCTATTGTCTCATTACATCGAAGCAAATTACCACGGGCAATTGGCTCAGTCGGGCCCTTAGAGCTGTGAATTATTCAAAAGTCAGACTCTCAAATGAGTTTAACACTGAAACAGTGAAAATAAAAATGTGCCTCGATGTGACAGGAAAGTGGAATCTATTGCCTGCTTATAGAGAACATTTAAAGCACACATTGAGAAGAGCTGAAGCTGTTATGGATGAGAACATTTTGTGACTTGCAGTTCATTTAATCAGAAGATCAGTTTGCAGAATGGAAAAATATAACAAAGTTGTCCAGTTTGGACACATTTCTGCAGTTGTTGATTTGATATAATAAAAAAGGTTAATAAAAATCCTTGAATCATTAAAAATGAATAGAGCTTCATCACCAGCTTTCACATCCATATAATAGCTTCAAAAGCTATTAGTCCCATAATTAGATAATCTGGCTGCCTACTAATTTTGGATTTCTTAATATTGGAGTTCCTATTTTCAATGAGAATGACAGGATTCAGAGGTTGAGCCTAGGATATAAACCTGAGGGAATGCTCAACAAACATAAACAAGGTTTGTATTTTAACAATGACAGAGAAAGTTTGCAAACTGCTCATAAATAAAAGGTGAAAACAATGCAATCAGCAATGCTAACAAGAATCAGTAAGACTTTGATTGCCTGAGATACAGAAGCCCTGAACTACAAGTTGCTAAAAAAAAACATGCTATATTATTATTTTTACTTACTGTATTTATGTCATTATTTCACTTAATATTTAGTAAGATTCAGCTAATATTTATTAAATTAATTTTTAAAAAAGATATTAATTTAAGTAACAAGTTATTCAGGAGAAATTATAAGATAAAGTTTAAAGCGCTGTCATTACTTCAACTCAATAACTTCGACATTATGTAGTTATTTTCACGTAAGATCTTGTTATTTCAACATAACTGATTATAAGATATTTTCTCATAATTTTTCACTTAATATCTCATCATTTAAAGGTTTTATAATGTTATTTTGAATGAATATCTTTATTTCAATGTCAAGATGTTGATTTTTTTGGTGTCGGACTTTATATCTTAATTTGACTTGATAACTTATTATTATTATCTACTTATTTTGAGATATTTTTATATTTAATATCTCATAATGTTGACGTATCTTATTATTATAACTCATTATATCAAAGTACATTCTTGTTATTTGAACTTTATCTTATATTATATTGATTCAAGATAATATTTGACTATTTCTACTTATCCTATTTCAACTTAATAACTTTTTTTGCATGAAGATATTATCTCATTATTTTTTACGAAATATCTTGTTATTCTGACTTAATATGTCATTATTGTGACTTAATTGTAACATAATTTAAGGATATTATCTTGTTATTTCAACTGAATATCTCATTGTTTCAAGATATTATCTAATTATTTTTGACTTAATATCTCATTATTCCGACATAACTTGTTATTTTAAGATATTGTCTTATTATTTCAATTTATATAATTTTTTAGCTTATTATTTCAAGACATCTGATTATTGTGTCTTATCTTTTTTTCAGCTTAATTACTTATTTTAAGATATTATATAATTATTTTAATTGAACATCTCATAATTTCAACTTAATAGCACATCAACTTTTCCCCCCTTACATATCGTGGTTCCGGACTTCTGCAAAGAGCAATCTTTGTTTTTCCATCTATTTTTTCATGAAGATATGCCAGCTGCTCCTTTAATGGCTTCCTTCCAGTGAAATATCGAGCTGCTGTACAGTCATCCCAATGAGTCAGTGAGAGTATGTCATAATACAATATCCATCACAAAGAAAAATAACAATTTGATGATCATATGAAATGACTCACTCAATATACAGCAATGTATTTAAGTATATATATATATGTATATATATATATATATATGTATATATATATATATATATATATATATATATATATATATATATATATATATATATATATTCATGAGACTATAATGAACACAATATCTTTTCATTTCTGTTTGCTTAAATTATGTAATAAACATGTTCAGAGAATTTCATCCCATGCTAAGAGATGGAGTGTTGGGTTTTTCTTTACTTGCAGCAATTCCCAGAAAATCCTCCTGATACACAGCTCTCATTTGACATAGATGATGATGAGGTGCCTTTGGAAGCTTGAGTTTTGAGACTGGAAATCAATCACCTTGCCTTTTCAGCACTGAGGAATGGAACAGGGATCTCACGCACCACCCTAGAGGAATTTTCTAGCATGCTGTTGTTTTGTAGAACTGAGATTTCTGACTAAATCTGTCCTGACCACTACATACAGTCTCAGTATACTTTCTGTCAGAAAGTTCTAGCATCTATACATGCTTATAGTACGGTGTAGTATATATAGAGTGAACAGACTTAAGATAAAACATCAAAGCATCTTTGTGCTGTGTTATTCCTCTCATACCACATCAATTTGCCAAAGATTGTGTTTGTTTGCTTATTAATGAATGACACATCATGCTTTTTAAGCATTTATAGGTACATTATACGTGAGACAAGTTAGTTCATGTTGTCACTTACAGTCACTATAAACAGTCTTTCTCTCACCAGCCTCTCTTTCTTTGCAGCTTGTTATGATAGAGAGAAACCAGAAAGCACGAAGTCTCTCTCTCTCTTTCTCATATGTCACATAAATGTCTCCTAATAGAAAATTTCACCATATCAATGATTATGCATTTTCCATTGTTAAATAACAGTACCAGTGCTAGCAAGATAAAGAAAGCTTTAAGGGGTAGAGTCAACCTTTTGAGTGTTTTATATTGTCTTAAGTTAACTAGTTGTGGTACTCTGAATTTTTTGCTTCCTATTTCCAGTTCCTAACCTGTTATGCTGAGCTTTTAGAAAGATAGAAAAAAGTTCCTCTCTAGCACACCAAGGGGTTCATCCTTATGGGAGAACCCATAGTTCTATGCAAATCCTACAACAGACGGCTTTCTTCCTTCCCTCTGAGAAAAAAGCTTTTAAGTAGAATATTTTAATGAGGCTAAAACCATTAACTTTCCAAAACCCCTTTAGGGATAAGTAATCATGGATTCACCTGTGGTGATGACCTTGCCTGCATTTGATTTCGACTGCTACTAGCGATATCCTTTGTGAGGAAAATTATTCATTTTTACTTTGTAATAGTTTTGTTCTTGTTCAGTACAGAATGTTTATCTGCTTACAGAGACACAAACATGTTCTTCTGTTCAAGGTTCGTCTAAACATCTTCCAAGACCCTAAAACAAAGCCTGTTTGAACTGCCTCAAACTGCTTCTTATCAGTACACAGAATTATGTCATGCTCTGCGTTTCATTTATATAGTAGTGGTGTAGTACAAGGGCTTCAGAGTGCTCTCATTATTCTACCCTGCTTTATTCTATCCTGTATTGACCATCTTTCTGTAATAAACCTTCTTACCTTCAGAGGACGAGTCTGTGAGTGTTGTCTAATTTCCATGACACCTTAGAGAGAGAAAAAAGATCATTTGCATATACAACCAACTTCTCTTGTGTTGCACGAAGAGAAACAAACATTATCTGAAGTTATAGCAAAGATTTTGGTACAATAAGACTAAAGCATGGCAATTATTTTAATGGATCTGAGTTAATTCTAATATCAGCATAATAATTTCAAGACTATCTTAACTAAAATAATGACAGCAATTTTGGAGTACACCCCTTAAGCGCTCTAGCACTTAATAACTCCATAATACAACATAAAAACATGATTCCACTTCCCTCTGATTCTTTGTATTATGTTATTTGCATAATGTTAATTTCTGCTATATTTGATTTTCTACCATTTTGATCTTTTTCCAACTTTTCCATTCCATTTTTTGAATACTAGAATACTTATGTAAATGTGCTTTTTTATTTTTAATAAATTTGCAAAGATCTCAAACAAACTTCTTTCATGTTGTCATTATGGGGTATTGTTTGTAGAATTTTGAGGAAAATAATTAATTTAATCCATTTTGGAATAAGGCTGTAACATAACAAAATGTGGGAAAAGTGAAGCGCTGTGAATACTTTCCGGATGCACTGTATCTCATGTGATAATGAGCTGATACTGTATTGCTATTGAGTTATAATATTTGTCTAACACAGTGGGGTCCAATCTTATCCACAAAGTGTGCGTGCAGGTTTTCATTCCAATCAAGCACACCGGCCCTTTGATTTGGACACCCCTGGTCTAGAAAGTGATAAACACCCAATTTAAAGAGTAGTTTTTACTTGTGATTTGCCTGCTATGAATTGTGAATTGACTTGAATGCGGACATGAGACTTATTTGTGACAAGAATTGAGTAAACAACAATGATCTGAGGGACTCCAAGAAGTCCTCTCTAAGGGTGCTGTAATTCACAAATTAGTAAAACTGCTCAGAACTGTTTATTTATCACTCAACATCAAATCATTATAATTAATTCTCCTTATTCCCTGGAAGTTGCTGACAGGTCTTGCTGTAATACATTTTTGATTCGCCAAACAGGAAGACAGGCATTTTGAGACAAAAATTTGTTTCTCATGCAGACGAATTTAAGGGCTAAGTTGTCAAACAAGAAGTGAGGGCATATCTCAGCAATGCTTTTACATATTGACACCAAACATATGTTTAATATCAGTTTGCAACATGAATAAAATGTTAAACAGAAGCTCCAAGCAACAGCCTTCAGATTTAGTATATCACATTGGGAACAATGTGATATACCCCCCCACACACACAAACACACCCCACTTTACTTGCTGATTGCTTCTATAATTTTTGTTCTTTACTTTTTCGTGCACCTAACCTATGTGATGTCTTAACAAAAATTTCATGGATGAAAGTAAGCAGTATGTATGCGTGTAATTAGCATCAAAGGTTTCAATGGGTTTGGAAACTCTTATCGCAAAATAAAAGCAGCAGAGCAAACCATTTGACAAAATAGGGGTAATATTTGCTTCTCAGATGAGGTTCAAATGATGCTATGTTTTTCACGATTGTAGTTTGATCAAATAGACACATTTCAAATGGATTTATTCTGCATATCACTAGACTACTAAACCCTGGGATTCTGGCCTGGCCCAGGCCTGGAACAGCTTCCCTGGTTGCAGCCCCTGCGTGAGTGGGGCTGCTAAGTTTGGTGCCTCTTTGTTAAAAAATTTAAAAAATCACTGTGACAATGCTGAAAATATTTCATAACTTCACCAACATCTATTCTGCTTTTAAATTTTTGAAGATTATACAATATTAAAGAGAGTCTGGCTTACTTACTTATGCACCATGTAATACTGAAGAAAAAAAAGGTGTAAAAACCTTCAGAATTAACATTCAAGCACCCAGAAACCCTTTTGTGAAAAAATCAGAGATGTAAAAAAAAAAAGTTCTGTAGTGAGCCAACAGGGAGACTTCTGGCAACATGTAAAGACATACAGCCCTTTTGTTCCAATACATTGTCAGAAAAGAGAGAAGTATGGAACACAACTGTATTGTTTTGTGCCCAAGGATAGCCATTACTTTCTTATTACTATTTCATAGACCAGAAAGAGTCATTTATTTCACTCTGATACAGTATATTGAACACTCTAATTATTGACAAGAGCATCGTTAGAGCTGGGTGAAAAGGTCATAACAGAGCAGCAGTGGAGGACATAAAAAATCCAGCACACAAAAATTTATTGGAACATTTTTTAAACATAAAATTGTTTAGCAGCACTATATTTATAGCACAGTGATGACTGAGTAATAAATCACTAAATATACAGTAACAGCAAGTAATATCTGAAACATTACTAGACAAAGCTAAGTTTGGGTAAACACGTACTGGTCTTGAGTCATTTTTATTAAGTTGAAAATGGATGCACATGTATATCATAAATAGAGTGAAATATATCAGTTATACGCCATTATTTGATCCATATTTGGACATGACATGATCAATAACCATTTACTGAGAGAGACATTTTAAATAATTACATCCATGATCTGTGATATTCATTCATCCATCCATCCATCCATCCATTTTCTGTACCGCTTATCCTGGAGCCTATCCTAGGGGACTTGGGGCACAAGGCGGGGGACACCTGGGATGCGGTGCCAACCCATCGCAGGGCACAATTCACACACTACTGACAATTTAGACATGCCAATCAGCCTACAATGTATGTCTTTTGATTGGGGGAGGAAACCGGAGTACCCAAAGGAAGCCCCCAAAGCATGAGGAGAACATGCAATCTCTGTGCACACAGGGCGGAGGCGGGAATCGAACCCTCAGCCTCCAATCTCCTACTGTATATTATGATATATAATGCATTATTTCACGTTCGTTAATTTGGTGCATTCCCATTCTTTTATTAAACTATGCTATTATTATGTATTGTATATTAAGCCCTTGAGTAGTAGTAGTAGTACTTTTAAATTAGTAATAAGCAAGTGTGGAAAAAGTGAGAAATCATTCTTAAGTGAAAGTATAGATGAGCTTTATCAAAATCGTACTCAATTAAAAGTGGAAATGCTCAAATGTAGTCAAATTTGAAAATAAAAAAAGTTGCTACATAAGTATTAAAAAGCTAATTATTAATTGAGGAAATTAAGTAAATGTCATGTTTACATGTGAAAATGAACTCTACTTCTTTTTCATTTTGCCTGAAAACATCATTCAATCTATGCAAGTTTGCTGGCCAAATACATGACTAGCACTATATACTGTACGTAGTTTGCTGATGAATTAATTAAATGTAAAATGGCAAACATATTTGACATTCGCTACAATTTGACTTGCTGGCTGAACAATACTACAGTATAAACCTGATATTGATGTTTTTTCACAAAAGTTGCATAATTGAAAATCCAATAACACTGGGGAAACAGAAACCCATTGACTCCATTGGCAGGAGTAAAAATGACAGAAAAAAAACAAACAAACATTACACTGACAAACTCCCTCAGATGAGTTACGAAACATCTTTAAGGTCACAACAGTCTGGTCTTACCGCAAAACTCTTCAGAAATAACTGTACACTGCCAAAGTAAACGTCAATATTTATAAGAGATTTACCTCCATTGCATGCCCTGTCATTCTATGTAGCCCCACCCCCTCCACTCAGAAAAATTAAGTGCGTTTTAAACTATGCTCATAGATTCCCCAAGGAAGGAGAATCCCATTTGTCTGCATATCGACATTCCCATCAGGAATGTGGTATTCCTACCATGACAGTTTAATAGCTTAATTTCAGTGCACTGGTGTGTTACTTGATTTTGTATGTTTTACATAGATATTATGTTAATGTGCTTCCACACACAAAAAAAGTCTGTAAGCTACCAACATTATCCATCCAAAGAACCTTTTGTAACCCCAAAAATGAAGAAACAAAAACAAACAACAACAACAACAACAACAACAACAAAACATGAACAACCATACTAAGAACCATAGAAATCTACAGGTATGTTGTTATTTACTGACGATAAACTTTCAGTTTATTTTATTTATCTTTTGTTTCATTTGAAGTTTTTCATAGATACTCAAAATTTAAAAACAAATGTCTTATGGTACTTTTACACTTGTGCTTTTGTTGTTGTTGTTGTTGTTGGTGGTGGTGGTAGTCATGTTGTTGTTATTGATGTTATTTTTCCCCCAAAGGTTTTAAGTTGCAACTGTTAAGTAACCAAAGAACCCTTTTGGATCCCTGACCATCCAAAAAAAAATAAAATAAAAAATTCAGCAATTATCCAAAGAACATTAGCAACCAACAGGTTTCTTTGTTTTGTCCACCCTACTTACTGAAGATAACCTTTCAGTTTATTTTATTTTGTAGGTTTTGCATAGATACTAAAATATTTTTAACATCTATCTATTTGTTTGTTTATTTATTTATTTATTTATTTATTTATTTATTTATTCTTTCCCTTTTCAAAAAACAAAACAAAAACAACCCTAGAAATTCTTGTACAATTGGAATCTTTCCAGTTCAGATAATTGTTCATATTTAATCATTTAATTTATGCTAATTTTTTGCATAGTTGGTTAACATTTAGATAAACATCAACTAGAAAGCTACTAGAAAAAAATTGAAAATGTGCATTGTTCCAAAGTTAAAATCAGCCCCATCATAAGTAATGTATAAAAGTTCCCCAGTAAGTCCCAGCTTGCTTATTAAGCCCTCAGATCCTAACTACACAAAATGCTTGCTAATTCCATAATGCTGTGCATTAGCATTGTTTCAGAATTGTTCAAAGCTGCATTTTCCTACAATCATACCTGAAATAGTGCAAAACCTTTCACTCCATTAAAGTTCATTCCAGCAGACAATGAGATATATTACCCATAAAAGATAATAATGAAGTCTTTAACTGCATCAATCAAAGGTTACAAAATGTAAATTGCTAGCCTTTTTCACAAGTTAACTAGATGAACCACCATTCTATCCTTTCTATAATGTGCAATTAGACAAGTAATATTCCATAGTTGATGAGAGGTGGACTGAACTGACCCTCAAACTTACTGAGATTTTGGAAAGATGAAGAAGTGAAGTGCAGCATTTGTTGTTTTGTTTTTTAATTGAAAACGTTGTCTTTTTTTAAAGTAATATTTTACACTAACTAACATTATTTTAGTGAATATGAACATAACCTTCAGTATTAAAGGTAATGTTAAAAATGCCAGAAAATGAGTTGTTAATTGTGTATTAATGTTTGTTCACATGTTAATGAAATGCACATATATTACAGTATGTTACTAAATCTTAATAATCAACTGAACTCCAGTCAGGTGTAAATTAACAGGAATGAAGGGCAAGTATTACATTCACTGAAGCTAATGTCTGTCATTTAAAGATAGAATAAAAACAATTAAGATAATTAGGAAGCTTATTCCTATCTTCCCATCTGATGCCATTAAAAAAATAGAGCCTCTAGAAATGTACATTTCATTTACATTTGCTATATCATCAGAACCACGTTCAGGCCTCCACCTTAATCTACATTCATATTGTGTTCTGAACAATTCTTCAACACATTTAATAAGCATTATATCTAATTACATATATATAAGTGGTAAATTTCAGTTTTTCTCTTTTGGGTGGTGCTTTAAGGTGGGAACAAACCGTAGTTAAATTTTGTTTCTTCGTTTCCTTTGCAAACAATTATTATTTTCTTGCTAGTAAATTGGAGTCACGTGGGACCTTACTGTGATCACTCTCTATGACATAATGAAATTTATCAAATTTACATGACAAAACATACTTGCGAATTTTTCCAATTAACCATGAATATTGGTAAAAGATCCATTTAGAACGAAGTAATATACAAATACACAATGTTAGCTAATGGAACTTTCCTGTAAAAAAAAACAAAACAAACAAACAAACAAAAACCTTAATAATTAAGTTTAATTATTAACATTTTAGTGAGGTGCACGATGGCTTAGTGATTAGCACGTTTGCCTCACACCTCCGGGGTCCGAGTCCTGCTGTAAAATTCTGCTTAATTTATGTCTAAATAGAACTATGCAACATTTGATTAAACAAAAATTTACCTTATTTTCTTAGTAACTGTGACTGAACACAAAATAATATTGAATATTTGTCTATCCATCCCTTATTCTAGTGAAGAACGGCACTGATTTAAGTTCTAAAATATCGATTCAGCTACAGTTTAGTCTGCAAATGTTCAATACACTGTCTAATATCATCATCTATACATCACTATACTGTAAGTAGCTGTTCCCTCTGCGTTTTAAATCCCTGGACGTAGATAAATACTGTAGATATTGCATCAAAAGTAAAAAAATTATTTTCCCATCTGAAAACGTTGCTGCAGAGACACTGTGACTTTATCATCGTCTGTACGGTGTACAGTGTCTTTGTGTTCGGAGTAACTAAGGCTTTCAGTCCCGCAGACATCTTTGTTGTCAGGCTGCTATTGAAACGCCTCCATAACAAGAGAGGCAGATTCGTCATTAGGCACAATGTGCTGTCACATATAACGAGCGAATAAATAATTGATTTCGAGGGCTTCCAAATAGAATTGCCGCAGCGTATGATAAAGCCAATCAGGCTGAAATTGCCAGTGTTCTTAGACTATTAAAAAATAAATAGAAAACCAGAGATGGGAGGAAACTTTCAATCAAAATTTTGGACGGGCTTCCTGGCAATCTAAATGTTTTGACAGCATTTTGCCTTGTGAGGCGATCTTGTTGATAAGGGGGAGGGGGGGTGATGGATGGGGGGGACTAAATATTAATGGGAAATTAATGTTGATGTGCAGACTAGCTCAAAGAGCACACACTTCTAGATTTTTCACTGAATTACATTTGTGAACCATTTAGGCAGGGTTTTATTTAGAAATGCCTGACGCTGAATGATTTCAGCAACACTTCCACGCTGATATGTTGGGTTTTTTTTTTTTTGATGGACGATATCAAAGCGTATTATTTCCAACACCAGTTACAGATCAATAAATATGACATGTGTATCTCTATTTCACAGTTTATCTACAAAAAAAAAGTCTTCAGGGATCTATCAAAATCTGATCTTCACAACACATGTTTGTGGAAGTGTATCACGGCATGAACAAAGGAGATTTCCGAGGACCTCAGAAAAAAGGTTGTTGATGCTCATCAGGCTGGAAAAGGTCACAAAACCGTATCTAAAGAGTTTGTATTACACCGATCCAGAGTCAGAGAGATTGTTTACAAATGGAGGAAATTCAAGACCATTGTTACTCTCCCCAGGAGTGGAGACCAACAAAGATCACTTCATGAGCAAGATGTGTAATAGTCCAAGAGATCACAAAGGAATCCAGGGTAACTTCTAAGCAACTAAAGGCCTGTCTCACATTATCTAATGTTAATGTTCATGAGTCCATCATCAGGAGAACACTAAGCAACAATGTGTGTGTATGGCAGGGTTGCAAGGAGAAAACCACTGCTCTCTAAAAAGAACATTGCTGCTTGTCTGCAGTTTGCTAAAGATCATGTGGATATTTGGCTAGTGGAAAAATGTTTTGTAGAGATATGAGACCAAAATAAATCATTTTGGATTAAATGAAAAGCGTTAGGATTGGAGAAAGAAAAGACTGCATTCCAGCATAAGAAGCTTATCTCATCTGTGAAACATGGTGGTGGTAGTATCATGGTTTGGGCCTGTTTTGCTGCATCTGAGTCAGGACAGCTCGCCATCATTGATGGAACAATAAATTCTGAATTATACCAGCGAATTCTAAAGGTAAATGTCCGGACATCTGTTATGAACTGAATCTCAAGAGAAAGTGGGTCATGCAGCAAGACAACACAAGTACACAAGTTGTTCTACCAAAGAATGGTTAAAGCAGAATAAAGTTAATATTTTGGAATGACCAAGTCAAAGTCCTGACCTTAATCCAATAGACATGCTGTGGAAGAACCTGAAGCAACACAAAATCTCCCCCCTCCCCCCCCAAAAAAACATTCTCCCAACAGTCTTTATTTTCACAACATGTTAAAACACAAACTTGTCAGCGTGTGTGTGTGTGTGTGTGTGTGTGTGTGTGTGTGTGTGTGTGAGTGTGTGTGTCCTGCCTCCATCAACATGCTCGCTTCTTCCCCCTTTTCGGTAAATTATCTTCCAGGACTGAGCCGCTAAAAAAGTGAACGTTTGTTGTATCCGTATTCAGACCACTGCAGCGTGTCGCGAGCCTCGTGGCCTTGTTATACATGATATAAACTAATTAGTAAAGTTACATATATTCTTTAACATTTAACAGTAACGGATGAACACCATTGAATGTAGCGAAGATTAAAAATGAACTTGAGTAAGAGTATGGCCAGATAACCTACTCTTAAAAGTACACACCGATGGTAAAAACAAAACTCACATTCAATGTCTCACATTAAATTTCCATATTTGTTAGGGCACACAAACATTTGCACTCAACTCTACATTTTACATCCGATTAAGCAAAATTACAATACCGAAAGGCTAAAAACATCATATCGTTTGCGTTACGATTCTCTGTGGTAGGAATAAATTCTGTTTCTGTAGGCCTGAATTACAGCACTGGACAGATTATGAACTCGGCTGATTATATAATAACAATGCCCAAGTGGGAAACTGTAGGTACGTGGAAAAGTACACAGATATTAGGTTTTACAGCGAGAAATTGAGCTTTCTAGTGGAAGCACAAAATTCCTCTAGAGGCAAAGGGAAATGTTTACGGTGGAGAGAAAATGAGGTTAGTCTGTGAATTTGAAGTGATCTGAAAGGGGAACAGAAGGCAAGCTTTCGATTCGGCTACATTGGGATGAAGTAATCTCAAGAGTAGCATCAAACACTGCAAATTTTACTGATGGAGGAAAATCATATATCAGAAAGTCCAAACTTAAGAACATGTTATGTCTAAAGGCAAGACACTACACATAGAAATGATGACTTTCAACACGTCAGTCATTCTGGGATAAATTTAATGTATATAATATATAATGTTATATATAATATATATATATAAGAATACAATACACATACAATACTATATATAATAATGTCCAAACTGTTGTAATAGAAATGTAAAGTCTCAGCAGTCAGATGTTGATTTCAGAAACTCTGCCCACTTCACAATGACATCACATCAGATGTATATATATATATGTATATATATATATATATATGTATATATATATATATATATATATATATATATATATATATATATATATATATATATACCTGAAAAGCTTGTTCATGACGTTTTACATGATGTTCGTTCTTTTCTCTATTTAGAGCCATGTTACAGAGGGATTTCTAAAATGTTAATAATTGTTGGATTTATTATGTATGATTCATGATACTGAAAAATCGCTTTAAAACACAACTTCTCCACAAGATCTCCACATTCTACAATCTCTAGGGTGACTGTCTGCCTGTGTAGCCTCTTCAAATTTTAAGTTTTTTTTTTTATTTTTTTTTTTTTACATTATTTCTCAACATTGAATCTAGGAAAATGTGTTTAACCATTCATTTCAGGCATTCTTATGATGGACAAGACATGGAAAATTATGTTTCATATAAGAAGATAAGATAATACTTTATTAATCCCCAGATGGTGAAATTTGTTTGATGCATTAGATTCACATATTAATGGAAAATGAATATGTTTGAAGTATTTGAAGTAATCTCATTGCTTTTTTATTATTATTATTATGTTTCAAGGTAATGTGGAGTGAGGGACATGGTGGCTTAGTGGTTTGACTTGCACCTCAAGGGGTTGGGGGTTCGAATCCCACTTCTTCCCTATGTCCGTGAAGCTTGCATGTTCTCCCCGTGCTTCAGGGGTTTCATCCGAGTACTCTGCTTTCCTCCCCTAGTCAAAACACCTGCACTGTAGGCTGATTGGCATTTCCATATTGTCTGTGTTGTCTGAAAGTGTGTGCGATTGTGCCCTGTGATGAGTTGGCACCCTGTCCAGGGTGTCCCCTGCCTAGTGCCCCGAGTCCCCTGGGATAGGCTCCAGGCTCCCCCGTGACCCAGTGTAGGATAAGCGGTACAGAAGATGGATGGATGGTAAAGTGGAGTTATAGTGGAATGAAACAGGCTGATTTTGTAAATTTTTATTAATGTTTTAAGTTATTTTTCTGGAATATGGAACATAGGTTGTTCTGAAAGATATTTTATCTAGACAGGTAAAAGAACTGAAAAAGCTAGAACCCCAGAAAAAAGAGAGGAAGAAATACAGCTGGGTCACAATGCAACTGCACATAATAGAGGTTTTTTGTTTTTAACATTACCTTTTCATCAGTTAGCTAACACTATCCAGAGCATGTTGTGTGTGTGTGTGTGTGTGTGTGTGTGTGTGTGTGTGTGTGTGTGTGTGTGTGTGTGTGTGTGTGTGTGTGTGTGAGAGAGACCCCGCTGGGCCAACATTAACATAGAGCAGCGCTCAGTCTAAATAAAAGAAAACAGAAAATGTCCTTCGACTTGTCCATCAAAGCAGGAAGACCATTATTTATTGACCATTTTAGCTACACATTGCAGCAGCTGAATTGTAGTCCCCTGACATTAGCCACCTGACATTTCGCTGTATTGATTAGCCTTCGAGTTCAGGTCAATAATCAATTGCTGTGGCAGCAGCTCAAACAGAGCGATATCTGAAAAAGTCCAATGAAAAGGTGGCAATGTTTAGGTTTGTTTTTTTTTGTTGTTTTTTTTTGACAAGAGTTACTGAATACTGACTGAAAGAGCTACAGGGTCAGAGCTTGCTTGAGGTTTGCCAGAAATGTGATGTGATCGCGGGCTCGAAATCCACACGATCAGAGCAAAATCGATTGTAAGAGCAGTAGACGGGGCTCAAAGCGAGGAAATCTTTACCATCCTTCATTTCGATACCTTTCCAACTCAAAGCGCATTTGTTCACTGGGGCCTTTCTTCAAACCATTCCATTTCCATACTTGATTTTATTTGTCTTTTATGTCTGATTTATTTCCTTGTATCTACTGTCATATGCATGTATGTATAAGTCTTCTGTAAACATTGTTTAAAAAAGTGCATAAATAAAGCTTTACTACTTACTTACTTAGTTACTTAAAAATGAAATGGAGTTCTTACAACATTTTTAGAAAAAGTCTTACAAAAGGTTACATCTAAAACCTCTCTCTCTCTCTCTCTCTCTCTCTCTCTCTCTCTCTATATATATATATATATATATATATATATATATATATATATATATATATATATATATATATATATATATAAAGGTTATATCTTAGTCCTTCTTTTTTAAGAGTGTTCACCTGGCTAGCTAGCTACCTGCTTCATGTTTCTGTTTTTTGTTTGTTAGTTTGTTTGCTTGTTTTTGCATAGAGATTTATTTATATATTTATTTTAAATCAAGCTTTTCCTAAGCATTTTAACATTTTGCTAAAAATGAAAAGTTCCTTGAACTCTAGTGTTCTGAAAACCTACTGTAACATGTGAACTTAAAACGACTATCTGTACACAGTGTCATAGAACCAGAGGTACTGAATCTTGATTGTTTAAGCAATATCGCACAAACAAGAGTGCAGTTATACTGGATATCGGCATGGCTGTGATTCAGTATAACCACGCCTTTGTGAGTCCGATATTGCTTTTACACAACAGTTCTATAAACAAGAAATGAATATGGAATAAGTGACACAAACTGGGCAATATAAGTAATATAAGAACTTTTATTTTTTTACCATTTGATGGATGTTTAACCATTTTTATTGATTCCACAAAGCACTTAAAACTCCACAGCAAATTTTGACGTTATCTGGAAACATCTTTGAGGTAGAAAATAAAGATTCCTTTTAATGTGTATTTACAGCGTGGCTAGCATGATCATTTTTTTTAAATAATAATTTTTTTTAAGTTATACTTATTATCCAACCAAATACTGTATATCATTTTAATGCCATTATATTGCAGTAACCCATGAAACAGGGTGCCATACAGTATTACAAGGTACTACAAGTCTATAGTCTATTTCTCCATGCTGCAATATGGTACCTGTCACTATGGCATGATTATCATTGATTTCTAAAACGTGGCACTATTTATCAACCTACAAGGTCAACGTCGTCCTTGTCGTCCTGCATCCATTGTCCTTCTGTTCTACTGGAACTGCAAACAGCAGGATATTTTATGACATTCCAGGCTAAAGCCATTACACATTCATTTTTACATGTTCAGAAAAGTGTGTGCGAGTCAAAATAAAGCTATAACATGAACTTGAAAAAAAATATATATACATCTCTGTGGAGTAATTTCTGCCTGTAGATGAATGAAACAGAAGCAGAGAGAGATGGAAAACTGAGAAACAAGGTGGCCCAAGGTTGATTACAGATAATTAAATCTTCGTTTCCTTTTGCCGTCATGATCCCGTCTCTGCTATTACTCATGTGCAGCATCATAAAACTGATACAAAAGATTTATATGTATAAGGCATTGGCCATAATTATGTGCCTGCTCAAACGTGGCCCTTGGTTGCTACAAAAAATATGGCACCCTAGAAGCTCCATTCATCACACTCATGATTTCTGTACTGCTCATACAGTGAGAATTTTCTCTCTGACGATAGTGCCCCTCTAACATAGGCAAAGCACTACAGGTAGAAACAATATTTTAATATTTCAGATTTTTTGGATCAATTGCATCTCTAACATAGCTCTTAAAATATAGCAATAAGAAATGTCAAAACTCAACAGAAAAAGATCAGTTGTACTGTATATGTACACCACGTTATCTAAAACTTAGAAACATTAATGGAGGCTAGAAGCTCCGCCCACTTTTCAATCATGACATGTCATATATTACTGAAAAGCTTGTTTCAGATTTTATGACAACTTATGTGTTGTTATCATATACATCTCGAGTTCCTTTAGAAACCTATAAAACACAACTACATGGAAACAAACACGTACCTTCCTTAAAAATAGCTTCTGAAAAACTTTTTTATATCCTATAAAAATCCTAAAAATTGTATTTTGTTCAAATTGTGTTAAATTTTATATTGAAAAATGATCAAAACTTATTTTGAAGCACAGTGAAACATTTTAGTTCTTACTTCAGTAAATATTAGTCTTGCACATTGATCTAGACAAAGGCTACACATACATTTTTGAAAATGGTTTTCATACATTCATACACACATGCATTTTTGAAAGTGGAAGTTTCATATATATATATATATATATATATATATATATATATATATATATATATATATATATATATATATAGGGCTTACGGCTCACAGAAAGCTCTAGTATCTCAAAACATTCGAATAAAGAATTTATAATACAGAAATTTCGACCTGAGAAGAGCTCTAATCAACTTAAATGAACTCAAAACCTCTCAGTATGGTTCAGTACACACAACCACAGTCAACCTTAATTTGATGCTATGTGCATGCTACAGTATGTACGAAAGGGTTAAAGAATCTATTTGAAGTCTAAGAATCTATTTGAAGCAGCCATTTTAATTGTCTTTATCTTTTCCTTTCTTCTCTGTGAAATCCCTCTTGACAAACACTTTACCCATGCTGCTGTGCAAAATTCCAATCAGGAATAAGTCGTCGCTTCCCTCGAGGTCAAATGCCATGACAATTTTCCCAGATCCATGACAGCTATGTGAGACTAATCAATTCCACACACACCAAATCGAAGCGACTGCCTCGATTTCTTCTGGAGTTCATGCGTGGGGGTGAACGTCCACGTCGCTACACCTACACACGTCACCCACTTTCTTCAGGGAAACAGGAGCTGGAGTATTGGCTAGAGAGTGCTAATGAATAGCGTATAAACCCCTACAGAACACGGGTGCCAGGCAACAGATGTGGTCAACAGCCACAGCTTACACGGCTGATTGGCATCGATTTGTAACAAAGCGACACCGCTTCTATATTTATCCAGACCCGACCCCTAACCTCCTCGTTTTCCATTAAATCTGATTGGCCACATATACATCCCAGAAGTTTCTCCTTCCTTCCATGCTTGTAGATCCATATGTAAAACAGAAAAGAAATAGTTACTGAGCTCTAGGTGCAGGATCTGACGAAGTAGGACAAGGTGAACCTAAGGTTGTCTTTGAAAAGTGGGAGAAAAAAAAATTGTACGGAGAGAGAACACACTCAGATTGACTTTTCTTCTTCCTGATATTATTATTATTATTATTATTATTATTATTATTATTATTATTATTATTATCATCATTATGAGAAAGTGGCTAGGTGTTGATCTAGCAGTTGCACAGAGTTACTGGAGAACATCTTCAGAGTTTTCAGGAAGGTCCTTGTGTATGTGTAAGTTCTAAAAAGGTGAGGTTTATGTTAGAAAAGTAACATTCAGGAAATTTTCTGGAAAGGTGATGTTTTTACAGTGTTGTTTGTGGAGATAAGGGGTGCTTTTGAATATATCTTTGATGGAATATCAAAAATAAATATCTTTTGTTTGTCTGATTCAGTAGCGATTTACAGGGATTTAATGGCAGATGTGCCAGAATAACCTAAAGTTAAAAGGAATTTTTTTTTTTTTTTTAATAAAAAAAAGAGAAAAAAACATGATGATATGCTAAAATTTTCTGCGAGGAGCCTTTTATTTAACATTTATGGAAGGAGTTTCCAGTTACAGTCAGTATGTTTCCCACTACAGAGAAGTCTTCAGGATATTCTGACATTTCCCGGTTATGAGGAAATTCTGTAACTGTATAACATAAGTGATCACAGGAACTGTTTCACATCAAAACTATAAACAGAGTTTTTTTTTAAACTAGAGTTGTTGCTATTTACTTTTTAAAAAATCTTGATCATAAAATGCTGTTCGTGTCAATTATTTTCCTACAAACTGCTTGCTAACGTTACTTGTCATTGACATATATGCAAAAAAAAAAAAAAAAAAAAATCAGCTCTGAAATATAGTGCATGAAGTAGACAATGTCAAAATTTCCCCACAGGAAGGGTCACCACAATAAAAATAAGGAAGCTAAGCACTGACACAATCTCTGTGGAGACATTTTCCTCCATGTTTCCAAGGCTTAACTGAGCGCCCAAAATAGAGATTCTCAATTAACGCTGAATAGATTCTGATTTGCAGCAATCTGTTAGGTTCATGCTCGGCTCATGTATGTCCCTCGGGCTAAAGAGGACAGAATGGTGAACTGGCAGGCTGCAGTGACTCTGAATCTCTGGATTGATATTTTCTTGAATTGAATCTGGTTGCATGGTTAGATCTAGAGATTGGTGCTGACTGACTTGGGAATGATTTCACTGCCCATGGATGGTTTCCGGAAGCTTAGTGCTACCATCTAGTGGCGTGATAACAATTCACCTCAACCATGGCATGCCAAGGACAGGGTTGTTGTTTTTTGGACACAGATTAAGGATTGGTCGAAATTAAAAAGGGATTTGCAGCCTGTGTCTGTGTCTATGTCTGTCCAAAACCTGACCCTGGGTGCCTTTGAGGTTACATACTGAGCAGCAGCTGCTCATGATCATAGATTTTGGTGGGGCAGGATATTAATAACAACGTAGCCTCAAACAAAATGAAGTCGAGAGGCTATCACACTTGATTTATTCTATAGGCTACTATCTGGAGAAATTTTAGAATAACCTGGTTATAGGGAGCATACATTACAGTCATCCAGGACACAGTCTAGCAGCTGGTTTTGACTGGTTTTAGATGTACCTTGGTTTCAGTGTTTGTCAGGCTTCAGCTAAATTTCCAGTTACATCTCAAAATCCACACAAAAGACATCCCAAAAAAATCCAGGCACTGGAAAAGAGATACATATTTTTCTTTTTTCTCAGCCTTTGCATTTCTAACATACTTGCATTATCCACTCCATAATACATTTTCCCTACTACCAATCTTTGCAATAGATCTTACAATAGAAATGATTCTGTACATCATAGACACACTGTATTCGATGTATTGGATTGTATTCCAATTATTTTATATGAAACAACCAGAGAGAATTATTTTAAACTAGCCCAAGCTGGTGTTAAAAACCTCAACTCTGGCAACCCTGTCATTAACCATCACGTCCTGTCTGCTGCTCTTCTCCTGAGCACGGGGCAGCATGATCCGTTCTCAATGGGTTAGAGCCTGGTTTCCAATTTGACCATTAGGTGAAATAATAATGTTGTGGAAGCTTTATGAAGGATTGTGCAACATCTAGAAAGGCGACCAAATCAATGGAACTTCTACAAACTTATCTGCGCAAAAAGGTATGGAGTTGTGAATGAAGAATTCATGAAGATTAACATTTGCTGAACAGATCAAACTCATCTGCCCCGCCATTGATCCACCACTGAGCCATTTTAGACCATATCAAATCTGTCCAGTAATTTAAGTGACTCTGGTCTGAAACTGAATTGACTAGAAGTGAATGGAAATAAATATCGAACTGGATTTAGAAATTTATTGACTGGATGCACATACAGCAGAAACACACCATCAAGCACAGGGAGAACGTGAAGGAGAAGGATGGGAGTCTCAGGAAGGCTGATGCTTCATGACATGCACAGATCATTACGTACTGAATTAGGAAATGATTCCTTTGGAGCGTAAGCTTAATTCTTATTGTTATTTCTATGCTGTATATTCACACAGGCCCGCCTGACTATATTCTAGATATGATAACATCGCTAATACTTCATTTGAAGGGTACGAAGGGCTTCGTAACACATTTATAAGCACTGTATGACTCATTCGGAAAGCAATGCTGATGGATTTGTGAGGTGATATAAAAGGTTGTATGTGGTATGTGGTATTTATGTCTCTTTTTTTAAATTTGTTCTAAATATAAAGTCAAGATGACAGGTTACAGTAGACACTTCATAAATGTACTAAATGGTTCCTCAAGGGTTCTTTGTATAGTTTATGGCCCTAAAGGGATGCTGACAGCGTAGGGTTCTAGATTAAACTTAGGTTTAGATTAAAATGTACTAATAAACACAAAGTAATAACTTTTAAAAGGTAAACTGATAGAGGGAAACTCCACAGAAGACATTTCAAAGCTTCATGACTGTGTTACACTCTTGAAAACAAAGGTTCTTCGAGGGTTCTTTGGATATTTTATAGTTCAGAGATGCATAAGTCCTAAAGAGACTTCTGACTTTCTACGTAAAACCTTTAAGGCTTTTACAAGAGGGACAAATAAAAAAAAATAATAATAATAACTTTATGGTTCCAGATTAAACCTTTTTTTTCCCCGAAGTGTGCTAGCAAAGACAAACTAATATCTTATAAGATCAGAATTAAAAATTTACAGTTATAAGCATCTCAAAGTGCATTTGAAAAAAAAAAAGCATCCTTAAGGTTCCATACCTCACAGGGAACCTCTGACGGTTCTACTGTATGTAGAATCCTAAAAAAAGAGGATTTCTCTTTTAGAAAGGATTTAAATGAAATTAAATCCTATTTGGAAAACCAAAGAATCCTTAACTATCTAAAGAACCCTTAGAGAACCTATGTATATTTATATATATATATATTTAAATTCAAATCAACCGGATTGCGAGTGAAGTCAATACAGTTCATACACTCATTAAAAAGGTTCTTTTGGACAATTAAAGGTTCTTCACTTCTTAAAGGTGGAGTTGTAAACCCCAAAAAGGTCTCAAATATGATGACGGAGAACTTCACAGAAGCTTCATGAATGTGCTACACACTTTAACAGTTCTAATGTCTTCTAAAGTTCTTTGCATCCTAATGGTTCAGAGCATCCTAAGGAGGGCCAGAACCCTTTCTGTTAGGGGAAACCGGCTGTTTTACAGTTCTACATAAAGACTTTAAGGCTTTCCCCAGACAGACAAGCCAAAGAATACTTTATGGTTCTAGATGAAACTTACTTGTAAGATAGGAATGAACCATTTACAGTTACAATCCCCTCAAACAGTGTATTTTCTTTAAATAGTGTCCTTAAGATTCTGATGTACTGTATGTATGTACCTCAGGGGAACCCTGAAGGTTCAATGTAGAACCCTTGAACAGAGGGTTTCTGTTTTAGTGACGATTTTAATTTTAACCTAATTAATAACTTTTGAAGAACACTTTTTTTTGTGAAATCTTTGAAAATTAAGGTTTTTCATCTGCTCATCTGCAAAAACAGTCAAGCACTTTTTAAAAACTTAAACGTTTCTTCATGAGATTTAACTTAAACCGTTCATAATAATAATTAAAAAATACACCAGCATTGCTTTACAACCTTTATGCAGTTTTATAAATGCCGAAGTTAGAACTGCATTGCACTTCCCACATTACGGCCTGCGCGGAAAAAAACTAACGTGCAGAATCTCTATGTGCAAGTATATACAAGGCACTTCACCTTACTCCCGTGCGTCTATATTCGATTATATATCTATATAGCCATTATTTCTGCTGATGAAAAACTGAAAAAACTTTAATCTTTTGCCTCAAGTGGCAGTGACTCTGACAGTAAGGCACCCGATATGAAAGACACTCCACAGACTAGATGTACAGTACATTATATTACACCTCAATTGCATTTATATATCAGAACCAGACCGCAGGTTTTAAATTTACTTTTGAGTAAAGTGACAGAATTCATACATTTCTTTGTTGATTTTTTTTTTTTAAATGCGACCAGACCATCATTCCCTTCAACACAAGCACAAGCGACCAGCTAACATAATAAAAACCAAACATAATTTTAAAAAATGTGTATTAAACACAACTCTGTGGAAGCCTGGTAACATTTCATATAGTCTTTAAACATTATTCAGGAACTCCAGTGATGACAGACTTTGAACTTATAAACTATATAAAAAAAAAATGTTAAAAAATAATAAAAACAATTTAACAAAAAAACCTCAAACAGCAGATCTGACACACATCCCATCCCAGAGAAGACTGTGGGAGAAACAGACAAAGCCGTGGCTAAAGACGGAGGCGGAAGCATGAAGCTTTTAAATGCAAGATTTTGAGTGTTGCGGTTTTTACGTGACGTTTCTAGGGAACGATTTTAGGAGGGTTTTTTTTATCTGTAGTTATAGGTGATGCAGAGAGACATGATCATTTTGGTCAGACTATATGTTGTCATCAAAACTTTGGGGAGACCAAGTACGTCAAAATAGTGTTGAATTATTTGTGGGAAAAGGGCTCAATGAAGAACTAAAGGGTTTTTCACTTTGTCCCTTTTGGGAATCGCTTAACGATTCTATGTAAAACATGACACACTGTCAGAAATAAAGGTACTAATTTCTACTTTTTCTTATCCCGGGTATGGTACCATGACGGGTGCATCATTTGTACCTTGAATATGTATCTTGCAGCTAGTAACATGAATATAGTAGAACTTTAATAAAAAACAATCCTTTTAGGTACTTCAAGGACCACTGATATACTCTTAAAGCTTTCCTCTAAAAGCTAATTAAAGGAACACAACGTTCACTTTCACACGCAAAGGATACACAATCAAGTTATAGAAGATACAAAGTGTAAAAGTATAGTTTGGTTCTTGGAACTCCTTAGGAAGTGAAGAACACTTAACAATCCACAGAAAACTGGGGGAACCTTTTTTTCGGTAGTAGAGTGTAGTAAAATTAGTATGAGAGGTATTTATTGATGAGAGTGAAAATCTAGGTCTGAGGTCTAATTGATTAACTTAATAAATCAGGTTTAATTTGAAGAGAAAATCAAAACCGAGTTAAGAATAGAATTATGCTTTAGGACATGTTGAGAATGTATGGTATAAAAATTTACCTCAAATTTGAGAATTTTGGGGGGGGGAAACAACTTTGGAGCCATATTGTTCTGTTTTAATTTAGTTGTATACAGATAGGTGATGAATTAAAGGGAAAGAACAGTGGCTCTCATATGTATTAAACACTTAAAAGTTGCTAGACTCAAACAAACCGTATATAGAACGTCAAATAAAGTTTTTAAAAAATGGCTAACTTAAGTAATAGTTTGAGAGCTACAACAACGGTCACAAACTATTTACATTTGTAAACAAAGTTGGCTGACAGTTGTTTTTTATCGAGCTGAGAGGCTTCAGAAAACATGACGTCATTTCCAGTAAGGGAACATAGTGAGCATCAATGCTTCCTGGTTTTTGCGGAACATTGTGGGGTTTGTTTTTAGGAAGCCCTTAAAATGGCCACCTCCCTGATCAGTACTCCCTGACTCCAGAACTAAGGAACTGATTGAAACGCACCCCAAGTAACTTGAGAGTTTCTCAGGAAGTGGTAAGTGTGAGCCAGATTTGCATTGCCCTCTTTATCCCAATATATCTCATATTCAGCTTTGAGACATATTTGGAGTCAGTGATAATCAATCATTACGTAATAAACTCTGGAAGAAAAAAAAAAGCAAGATGTCAGCAAACTTTTGACGGATTGTGGACGTGAAACCATCTTCATACGTCGTGTCTAATAATTATTCCAATTGACAGTATAATAAAGTACATGTTAAGTTTAAGTATTAGAGCATCTAATCCTCCATTATGAACCCAGGCTTTGTCTATATGTGACTACATTATGATGGACGTCATTGATACAGTGAGAAACCCCAAGTGCTCACATTCACAATTCATATAAATACATTTCTTTCCTCGCACTCATACATTTTATCAAATAAAAATAAAACATCACATTAACATTTTTTTTAGATACAACATTTATATTAAAATCTTTGATTCCTAAATTCTCTTGTAACCCATATATATGGTTTATATAGCTCTTATAATAATAATAATAATTATTATTATTATTCAAAAGGAGTTGTAAGGATACAGTAGGGACATGTTGGAAGTAACGCAGGGCCCAAGTACTCCAGAAGCAGATACAATGAAAACAAAACAAAGCAAAACATAAAAAAAAAAAAACCCTTCTATTTTTTTTTTTTGCAATGCATTATGCGTATATATTATTAATCGACATGGAATCTGAGCGGATGTTATGAAGGTTATGTCCGTGATTAATATTATTATCAGACGACTCTGATAGTGAAAATGCTGCTAGATGGACATCAAAGCTCGGATTCTTTATCCATCCATACCAGCTAATCATGCATATGTATGTTTATAATCGATAAATACGCTCAGTTGTAATCAACAAGCAAACACTTTTTGATCATCTATTATATATATTTTTTAAAAAAACGCTAAAAAGACAGCAGGTGAGCATCGTATAAGTGACAGCAAGCGGAAAGAGCAGAATCGTGACTCCAGACCATGTCCGACCTCGAATTGTCTCTAAAGTCATGCATGAAGGAAGAACCGAAAATGTCTTCACAGAAAAGAAGTATTCCACAGTAAACATGAAGGATTACGGGTAATTTAGAGCGAGGATCCGGATGTAAACTTATGAAACGGATGACGTCGATGCTGACGCCACAAACCGTATGGACGCTGGGTTGCTTTCCGATGATTTTTTTTTCCCCCAGAGTTTTCGGAGTTTCTGCTATTCACAGTTTAAGAAGCTAAACTGGAGATTGCTATCAACGTTTATACAGTTCATGGGTAAAATAGTGAACAGAGTAGTGACAGGTTGATACGGAGGAAGTGCACTGCGTCGATGGGGTTATGACATCAGAGTTTGAGGGAGGAGAAGAAGGAGGAGCCATAGACCGTGCGTGCTCAGGATGCAGGGATCGTCGGTGTTATCACTAAGTAGCAACGGTTTGCTTCTCGCAGCTGGCTGTAGAAGGTGGGGTTGAAGGTGATGC
Organism: Ictalurus punctatus; assembly: GCF_001660625.3. Classification (NCBI taxonomy): domain Eukaryota; kingdom Metazoa; phylum Chordata; class Actinopteri; order Siluriformes; family Ictaluridae; genus Ictalurus; species Ictalurus punctatus. Next base: position 8,972,224 of record NC_030436.2, read on the forward strand.
TCCTGTGATCAGGACTACACACACACACACACACACAGACATATAATAAGTTAAACCAATGTAACTTTAATTGCGCTACTCACATATGCAGAGTTTAGACTGTTTGAATAGAATGCTGGTGTGCTCTCCTCCTCAGAATCCAGCAATCACACTCACGTACACACCAAAACATGGTCCAAGAATGTCCAAGCCACATGGCTCTATTCCATTTATGAAAGTGATTCGACTCTGAATCGACTCACCTCACGGAAGTGAAGTGAATCAGACATGCATGCTTTTTAAGTGTGGTTTTCTTTTTGTTTTTTTTTTGTAGATGCGAGCTTATAAAAAGAAACACAACATGGAAAATGAGCCAAAGCACAGAGCTTAGGTGCTGCAGAAATGTGACGTGCTCTGGAGATTTGGATGGACGAGCAAAAAAGAGAAAAGCTTGAGAGAGCTTTTTAGGAACTATATATTGAGGCGCAATAAAAGAAATTCACTTGAGTTTGCTAATAAAGATAACTGCTGACTCTCGAACTTGTTATTACAGGATTTGAACTGAAAAGAAAACAGTAAATTACAATAAATGAAATACATTTGATGGGGGAAAAAATGTCATTTTTCCCACAAAAAATACAAAGACTTTGCACTAATGCATCTATAAAAACAGTTGCGGATTAAGAACACGGTAATAAAAAACACATTTTTGACTCTGCAACACGCTACAATTTGTAAAAATCAGTTACGAGTTCATTCGGTTCGTGGTTATGCTGTGAGGAATCGAAGAACGAGTCAGTGAATCGACTCGGAGAGTTCGGCTCACCTCGGATGTCCTGTGTTTCTCCTCAGAGGAAGTGTTTGTTTCTCTGACCACCACAGCCTTAGTCACGAGCATGTCGGGATGCTGCTGCTTGGCCTCTTGTATTGCCATCGCGAGAGCCTGGAAAAGAGTCGACCTTCTTAAAGCTGCGATTCGAATGTTCATCACGCTCTCTAAATGAATACCTCACTGCTTCGGAGTAAAGAAAAACAAAACAAAAAAAAACACTTGGGAGCATACTGCTGTTGAAAAATCGATCGGAGATACCGTTACTATTCTGAAGTTGATTATTTTATACACATCCCGAGATGTTTTATTCCTCTTACACCACAGCACATTTGCCAATAATAACAAACTGGGACTTAAATAAGGTAATGAACTGAAATACACAAATTATACAAAAACTTTCGCATATCTTTGACTCTTTTTCTTTTTTTCAGCTTTCACATAATGTTGCTTCACCTGATGTTGGTCCACAGCGTCGTCTCCTGTAATAATGATCCTTTTCTCAATCCTTGTTTCCGAGTATCCCCCTTTAACCGTCTGAAAATGGAGAACGTCACAAGTTTATACATTTAGACCTTGTTTAACTTCGATCATACAAAATGAAGATGCAAAATAATGAACAAATTAGTGACTTAGTATTTTGCACATTTGTCAAAAAGAATATCTAAGTAACCTGGTCACCTTCTGAGTTTACTGACATGCAAGATAAAAACGAAATGATACATTATTGAAAGAAATGGATATTTCTTGATATTTCATATTTTTTAATGTTGCTGGCACTAGAAATAAGTCAATACGTGATGGAACAGAACAAACCTTCACATTGCTACTGCTTTTTTGTTTGCTTTAAATGAGAAATGTTTACCTTTGTGACTTGCGTCGTAGTTGTGGAAGTGACGTTTTCATTGCTGATGGGAGACGCGATAAATTCCTTTCCAATGCTGCCTGTTTTAATCTGGAACACAACCCCAGAACGCCACTTAAAACCTAACATTTCCTGTTTAATCTAATACTGAATGTTAACATATATCTCAGTATGTCTGTGTATATATTTATGTGCACTCACGGGAGACCCGTTCTCTTTCGCTTCCTTTGGTCTGCTCTCTTTCTGGATCTGCAACAAACAATCAGAGATATTGTGTGTGTGTGTGTGTGTGTGTGTGTGTGTGTGTGTGTGTGTGTGTGTGTGTGTGTGTGTGAATGGAGACTCATGGTTAGGTTAGAATTTTTATTTGGAAGCAGTGACAGTAAAGGAAGCAACAGACAGTGTCCAGACAGCAGATGGCAGAATCGGATCGCCATAAAACAAGTGACAATTCAGGACATTTGCCAGTAGAGGGCAGTGTGTGGTTACAGATGAGATTTGTGGTGTTTCCCAGGAAAGAAAGCAATACTGTTGATGCAAAAGAGATGCACTGTCTTGTTAACCAGCTGCACACTTAACATATAAAAGTAAAGCCAATGCAGACGTAAGAACAACGACAGAGAACGTACTGAGCCGAGCATTTTTTTTTTGTTTTGCACATCACATGCAAGATGAGGAGACTACATAGGACTCTGTCGGAGAGAGACAGAACGTACCGGATCTCCCTCCTGTGGCTGGATGACATCATTGTCGGAGACTATGGTCTCCTCACAGTTAACATCACCGCTACCCACCTCCTGCACAGGCTGCTGGTACACACGCATTGTCCTCATTAGGACAGCACACATTTGTTTTCACATAGCCTCGTCAATGTTCTTTAAGGACACATGAAAAATTCCCAGAGGCCATCTTTAAAGACAAGCTCTAAAAATAATCGTCTTGGATCATCAGGTGAGCGAGATGAATGGCACGGCGGAATGCTGTGATTAAATTTTAATAAGACACCTGTGGGGGTACACAGACAGGCAGTGCTCTTTCTATCTATACACACACTCACACACACTCACACACACACAGTCTTTGGAGATTAATGAATCGTCTTCCTACTTTTATCTCATTAATTTCCTGTCGATTTTCTGATTGTCTAACACTGCTAATTCTATCACCGTCATCCAGCAGAATAAATTTCTAAACTCGAGAGCACAAAAATGAAGGAACATTCTGAATTATTAGCACTATTTGTGAAAACAGGGAAATGGGTAATATTATGAGCTTAAACTTACAGTTACAGTATATAAAAATTATTTTAACATAGTATTTTTTCTCGAAAACACTTTTAAAAGTATCAGCACCAAAAACTTTGGATTGGGTATTCAACTGTATGGTTTTCAAACACAATCTGATATGTGATATTTAATATTTGATCAACAATAGAGTCTCTGGATACTGAAACTATATTTTAAATATTCATGGATCATTTGTATTTAATCAATATAATTTGATACTTTTTTATGATTTATTTTACATTCATTTTTACATATTAATAATATTAAAGCCAATTTTCATATCTTTAATAATAAACATCATCCATCCATCCATCCATCCATTTTCTATCCATTTGTTTATATTTCAGGAGCACAGGGAAACTGGAGCCTATCCCAGGGAGCATGGGGCATGAGGCACAATTACATACACATTCATACACTACGGACATTTTGGACACGCCAATCAGCCTACCATGCATGTCTTTGAACTGTTGGAGGAAACCGGAGTACGCGGAGGAAACCCCCGGAGCACGGGGAGAACATGCACACGCCGCACACACAGGGCCACGGTGGGAATCGAACCCCCCGACCCTGTAGGTGTGAGGCGAACGTGCTAACCACTGTGCACCCTAACAAACATCATATTTTTCCATAATAATAATAATAAATCCATTATTCCCCAGCGGTGCCAATAATTTTGTCACTTTTTTTTCTCTGAGAAAAACTTGTTTTTTTGTTGTTGTTAATTGGGTGAAAAGAATATATTATTGAGTCTAATATTTTGATGTTTATTACGATTATATACAGCCTTCTAAGATGTGCTATATTTAGAAAAAAAATTAAAAAGCATATAAATGATTTTATATATATATATATATATATATATATATATATATATATATATATATATATATATATATATATATATATATATTGCCCACAGCTTCATAGCTTTCTCTAGATTTTTCCAGACCACTGATGTGCCATGATTTGATAGTGAGTAATTTTCTCTTACCTGATCTGGGAAGTCTGTAATGTTGTGAGGAACCCCAGAACCATTGGATTGAGGTTCCACCCTGGATTCTCCTTTTCTCAACATATGCGCCACATTGACTGCATTCGGGTCTTTCCTGGCCACAGGTGGCTGAAAGGAAACAAATTTACATATGTATTACTTTATTAACACAAGCACTTGCTTTCATTACTGTTTAGTAATGATGAGTAATGTTCATGTGACTGCAGTCACATCAGAATGGTACAAAAGTACCACAACACAAAAAATATATATGTTCAATTAGAAAAAGTGGCACCACAAATGAGTGGCATGACACACTTTTCCTGATGTAAGCTAGCTAGCTGTTTGCTGCAGTCATGCAGTGATTTAGCAGCATTTTCAAATTCGAGTAACGTTAGCATAAGTTTCCTTCTTGTTTTACAAACAGTAGCTTTACACTGTGGTTATGTTATTAAAGTATCAAGTAAAATTTTTTGACCAGCTAGCTAGAATGTTTGCTAACTAGCAAGCACATACCTGTCCCGGCTGCCTAACTAGCTATATTAATTTCAACTAGTAATGTAAAGTAAAATGACTAGCTGCTCTAGAATTATTTTATCACAGTGAGGCAATGCTTGTTGTGGTTTTTCCCCCCCATTGTTTTTCATATTTAGCATTGTTTTATGAATATTTTAATTGTGAATGGTGGCTAACATGGTAGAATGGTAGCTAACGTGGCAGAATGTTGGCTAACAGTATTATGTATGGATTTAAGGCTGAATGGTGTGTAGTTGCTGGAGGAAAATGGATGAAAATGAAAAGGAACAGGATGAACAATGAACCAGGAAACAATATGAGATTGATCAGAATCCAAACATAAGCAAAAAAAAAAAAAAAAGAAAAGAAAGAAATTAAACATAAAGTGGTAAAATATGAGGTGAAGCACAACACAAACACATAAGAAACTGAACATTCTCAAAAATTGAAATGATAAATTAAAAAAAACAATGATGGTCTCTGAAAGACAATGTCCAAATTCAACAAAAAAGAAGGTCCAAAAATAAAGGATGAAACACATATTTGTGGGTTCTGTAGATCCACGGCTTGGTGTCTGGTATCAGAGCAGGGGAAATGGTTCCTTACAGGTTCCACTTCATGGTGGATGCGTTCTTCGTGTACTCTCTCCTTCGTGGGCAGCCCATCATGAAATCCTGTGATATGGGTAATGCTGAAGTCCTCTGCCACTCCGAGCTCGGCCATGCTCCTGGAAGACTCCTCTACTCCTCCATGAAGCTCCATGAATGCGCTGAAGTCAGCCTCAGCCTCCAGGCTGGAGGTGGAACTGACCGTCATGCTGGAGCACTTACGCTCAATGCCCAGGTGTGAGTCCCTCAGAGTCGCTGCTGTGTTGCGATCGAACTCATATTCACTGGAGGAGAGTGGCCGGCGCTGTGGGACACAGAGAGACCAGGAGCAGCAAGGCAATGTTACTCCACCAACGTTAAATAAGAGACCAGGACCTGGTGGAACGGGTGGTGCTGTTTCTCTATAATCTGAACATGCAACTTTTATGGTTAGTCAGTCAACTGACAAGGGAGGAGAAGTGTGAAAGCAAAGTTACTGAAGTGACAAGAGGTCATAGATAGAATAGATAGTAAACTATCTAGATAGTGCTGTTCCTTTTAAGGTGAATCTTTAACTATATTAATTGCATTAGTCTTTAATGTAAATAATATAGCAGGATAGTATCCTGCCTTGTAGCAATAGCATGCTAAGAGCTACCTCTCGAAAGTCATGTCTCCTATTTTAGCCCTAACTATGAATTCACTTTATTTGATAATCATGAAATTGAGTTACTTACACTATGTCACTGTCTAATTTTTAGTTAGTTCCAATATTTAGGGATTACTCTCAGTCATGAGGTCTGTAACTTTTATCTAGTCTTGGTATTTAGGGTTATAACCCTTGGGGAGCCCCAGTATTTAGTGCTATAATTCTTGGTTAGTGCCAGTCTTTAGTGCTGTAACTCTTACTTGGTTCCAGTATTTCAAGATATAATCCTTGCTTAATCCCGTTCTTCACTGGTTTTAAGTCTTGGTTACTCTGAGAATTTATGGCTATAACTGTTTAGTCCCAAATTGGAGTTAAAACTCTTGCTTACCCCCAGACTTTATGGCATTAGATCTTGGTTACTTCATGTATTTATGGTTTAAAATCATACTCAGTCAAAGTATCTTACTCTTGGTGAGTCATTGTCTTTAGGACTCTGATTCATGTTTAGTCTTTAGTGATCTTCAGGGATGAGAGACTTGGAAATGTTGTGCCATTCTTCTTCAAATCTCAAATTCAAGTCAACTGGCAACTGATTAATTGAGTTACATGAACAAAAGACTGAGGACTGGTGGAAGCAATTGTGATGTCCTTGTTTTAAAGTTCTAACTCTTTGTTAGACCCAGTCTTTAAGTCTCTAAAGCTGGGCTAGTCCTAGTTTTTAAGGAACACACTTAGTCCCAGTCTTTAAGGCTCTAACTCTTGGCTAATCCTAATTTTTGGATCTTGCCTTTTGGTTAGTCCCAGTCTTTAAGGTTTTAACTTGGATTTGCCTAGTTTAAGGACCACGCTCTTCATTAGTACCAGGTTTTTAGACTCTAGCTCTCGGTTGGTCCCAGTTTTGGTTGGTCTCTTGGTTAGTTCTAGAGTTTTAGACTCTTAACTGTTGGTTTAGCCTCAGTCATAAGTACTTGTACTTCTTATTTTAACTTTATATCCATATATTTTATTTTAGAACCGTCTCATCTGGTTCGTTATAGTCTTTCAGGTTCTCTGTAAAAATGAATTATGTTGTTATGTAAAACTTACATTTTGGGACAACCTACTGATATGGAATCCAGAACCAGATTAGGAGGAGACATTTAAAACGTTGATGATGTATCCTATATTGTGTCTCAATCAAACAAAAATAACTGAATTGAAAATTAAATGGATATAGCCAATGGGTTTGACTGATTCATCACTCGGGGTGAGTAGAAGCATTTTTGTGATATGAATTTTTCACACAGTATGAGGAATAAAGCCATGCAAAAACAAACAGCTAAGATGCACAGAAAACAGTGGAGTTAATGAATATAATAGACCTTGACTTCGTCTATTGTCTCTTCATAAATGGCGGGAGTGGAAAGAGGCTCCTGTAAGAGCAGGAAACAGAAAGACAGCATCTTTGATTTAGTGCCATTAATGCAAAAAGAAAGAGAGAGAGAGAGAACTTTTGACACTTTACAAAGTGCATACTGCAAGATAGATTGTTTAAAATAACTTGTAAAGCACTTGGTAAAGCTATTGGCACGGAACTGGATGGAGTGCACTGAATAGTACGCATTCAAATCATTTCTTTGAATTGATTAAAATTGCTTATTTTGTTATTGCTTTAATTGCTTCTTCAAATTCTCCAAAGCTGGTTTTCTAGATTTAGATCAATACATCTTGCATTCCAGCCATGATCTCAGTGTTGTCTCTTGGTCAGATAGTTTAAAGAAGAAAAAAAAAAAAACATCCTAAATCACTGTCATGAAAGCACCATCTGCTTTTGTTGGCCATTTGAGAGTCTGCCTTGGGCAATCAAAACAAACCAATAGCAAAACCCTTGTGATTCAAAGCTCGACAGCAGCCGCACTGTTTTCGGCAATCACAGTGTGTGAGATTGTGAGATTATGCTGCTCTCACATGCTTATCACAGTGCTGGCTTCCGACACTATTTTGTGCCAGTGTGTCTCTAGATCTTGATGTGCAATTTTTTTTCTTGTCAGATCTTGGCATAATTCAAATTCCTTTCATTTGTTGCACAGCCAAAAAAAATCTGTTTGCACCTCAAAGTGCAATTACAGTGTGAAAATATAGCAGGTTCTGTGTTGGAGTGAGAAGGGCAAGGAGTCTCATGACAGTCATCTTTTTTTTTTTTTTTTTTACATGTACAAATGCATATTGCATATTTGATGGAAACCTCATGCAGCATACATTCCTCTTTATGAGTTCAATCACCACATGATGTTCTGTAAAAGAACAGTAGCCTTGTGAGAAATGGTTTTCATTGCACAAACTGGCCAATGACATATTACATTTTGGTTTCTATCATTCACACCTTTAAGATTTAGCTGATGCAATAAGAGACCTATCTGAGAAATTAGGACTATGTTTTCCTACAGGAACATCATGGATGTTATGGAATACCAAGCAAAACATCATAGAATTATTAACACAATGCAGATTGTTCAAGAAACCACTTCAGAACTCACTGACTTCTTCTGCAGAACAAACAACATGGAGAAGTCATGAGTACCTCAGAGCCAAAGTGGTATGTATGTATGAGCCTTGATTTCCTTGCAACAACTCCACAATTGAGAGCTGTAGAAATTCGGTTGGAAGGAAAAAGCAAAGCTCATGGTTGAAGAGAGGGGAAAGCAAAGGTGTTGGGCTGAATGGGACAGTCAGGGCTTCCAAATTGTCTCATGCGCAGGCAATGTTACAAAAACTCTAAACCGATGTGGCCTTCTCCAGCCCCTCTCTTCATGGAAGCTGGTGGAGAAGTTAAAAGAGTTTTCAAGCAATAGCAAGGAACATGATGGATGCAAGAGTCAACTGGAAGCTCATGCGATGCTTTGTTCCAATGACTGAAACAGAAGATGCCAAGCAGAGTTACCCCGTGCTGTTTCTTCAAAGCGGCTTCCACTGCTGGCTCTTTGCTTGTATTGCGGCTGTTTCGAAGAATCAGTCCTGATTCTCTGGCCTTCTTGGTTTTGACCGGAGGAGTTGGAGGACCACTTTTTTGGAGTGCTTGGGACTTGGAGGAGAACATATGAATATCCATGGCCATTTCATCAGACTGGGGAAGACTTTTGTACCCTGCTTTGGTGGTGTATTTGATCACCTCTTCATCCTGAGTAGCATTTCCTTTGAGCAGACACTCGCTATACATGGTTGATTGCTGCTCATTAGTTTGTAAGATGTTATGTTCTACATCCACCATGGATAAAGGTGATGCCTCTTGAGATCTGGTGGATTTGTAGGAAGTAAATAGAGAATGTGAAGAACTTGTGTCCCTGGAATCAAACCTACTTGGGTCAAATTGTCTCTCTAGAGATTCATACATGCTATGTCTTTTAAAATGTCTTTTCATCAGTCTCGATTCTTCACCAATATCTATATCATCTCTGTACTCTTGACTCTTGGCCCTCTCTGGTTTTAATGGGACAATCCTTGTTATTTCGGTAGGAACATGCCCTGCAACCTTCGTCCTTCTCTGTACCTTTTCTGCAAGGACCTCTTCAAGACTCTCTTGTTCAATATTGCTGATCTTTTTTTCAGGCAAAAATTCATCCATTCTCTGGTTGTTTTCATTCTCTGGCTCCTCTTCATTTTCACTGTTGTCAATCATGATGATTTTGGTAACCTCAAACTTGATCTCCGTTTTTCTTTTTAGCTCATCTTTTATGGGGCCATTGACTGAGTCAGAGGCATCTACCCGATCATCAACATTAATGCTCTTTGCCTCAAACAACACTTCCTTTAGTTGATTGCCTGCTTGTTGTTTTGCATCGTCAAACCCTGTCTTGCCCAGAATGGGCTGCTCTTGATCTTCTTCTATAGCTTTGTTAAGCTCCTTCTCCTTCTCTTCATTTAGTGGCCTTTCTTTCATATGTTCCTTTACCTTCTCAGGCAAGGGCTCTGACCAGCATTCTGTTCCTGGTTGCCTGGTTGGTGTCACCTCTTTTCCTGAAGTATTATTGTCTTCATCAGATTCCTCATGTTGTATGTTTGATGTCTCCGTTTTTGTCTCATACACAAACTCTGGTCTTCCCAAATTTAGACTCTGTGGTCTCGTTTCCTTGTGTGGTTTGTCTGAAGGACATTCTTCTTTTGTTTCTTGTAATTTGTCCAACTTGGTTTCTGTGGTCCTTGGTTCAGTTGACACCTCTGGTACCTCTGGTTCCCTCATACCAGTCCCTTGCTTTGATTCATCCTTTGGTGGTACCTTAGGAGATGGGAAGGTGTCCATCTGAACTTGCATTTCTTTACCATCTTCACCAGTTACTTCAATATGTATCATCTTTTGTTCTAAAAGTACTTCAGTGACCAAAGGAAGTGAAGAAACATTGTCTTTGCTGTTATCTTTCTCTTCCATTTCATAGTCTAGTTGGTAAGTGTCCTGTTTTTCAATTAACACCCACTCCTCAGAACCCTATGTATTGATACAAATGGAAAATTGTTAGCTTTTTTTTTTCTTTTTTTTTTCAAAATAAGACGAAGATAAATTTTTGTAAGATAAAAATTTTTTTAAGTATGGCAGTTCAAGCTTATTTTATTAGGAGTTAAATATTTGCAAGCAATGCAACCTCGGGCGAAATCACCAATGTCTTCTGGATGAAGTCCTCCACTGAAAGGATGTTAATAGGTTCTCTTCCACCTGCTCCAATTGCCTCCTGACGGTCATGCCCGAGACCAGCAGGAGAGAGCGAAAACAGTAATTAACCGGTAACTTACTGTGCTCCATTTGCAGTGTAAGGTTAATTCAAAAATAGGAGACTCTATCATGCACTTCACTGAAAACAAGTAAACTCTAACAGACAAACAATTAGGGGAAATGTGCTCTTTATAAACACTGAAATTCTGGCAGTTGGCTAAATTGGATAAATCCAGGCAACCAGCTGTTACAGATGGCATCAAGAACAGGTAACAATTTCCTGTAAATACACCTACACATACATGGATAAATCCTGTTTCTCTCACAGAACCAATTCCAAATACTATATACTCTTAGAAAAATGGGCTCCTCAAGGGTTTTACGCTGATAAAGGGTTTCTGTGTGTAGGGTTCTTCAGACACTTCAAAAGTTGCCCTATAGAGAGCATTGGGTTGCTAGAAGGAAACATTTAAGTTACTAGTGCACAAGAAAAATTGTTTTGTTTTTGATTTTTAATATCAATATTGCATTTAAAATGTAATCTGAATTTTTGAAATTTGGGGCTATATGTATCTAGAAAACTCTTAGGGTTAAATGTAGCTCCTAACTGCTGAATTTAGGAGAAACTTGTTTTAAAATGGACATTTATCATAATTTTAAGACCCCTAATTACCATTTTTTTCAGTATAAGAGAAATTCACAAAGTATTTTACTGCTAAAGGTTTTAATGCCTAATACATGAAATACACCATCATCCATAGCAACAAGGTCAACCCCGCCTTTTCTCTTAGTCTCTGAGTGAGTAAATGTTTTGTGAATTGGTTCTAAGTAGAAACTCTTAGTTACAAATTAGTCTTAGTTCCATATAGAAGATTTCTTACTAGTAAGATCAGATTCTTAGTCATTTCCAAAATAAGTTTAACAACCTATTACACAGATTGAGGCAAACAGTAGATAATAGTCTGTATCCTAAAGATGTTTACCTTAAAGACGAATGATCTTGTGCAATCCTAATTAGTGAGGTGATAAATAAGGGCCTCATCTAATGGTGAAAATGAAATCTCAGGTTTGATCACAATGAGATTCAGTTCCATTCAAGTCCCAGGGGTTTTTTCAGTTTCATATGGCTGAGGCTAATCTTGCCAGCTAATCGATGTGACAAAGCAAGGATTATATGTCTTAAGAAAGTATGATGCAGTTAATGTTTTTTATGCAAAACTAATTATAAGTTGTCTTTCAAATGCCCTCTAACAACTGACTGATCTGACTTTAACTAGGGACTAAGTTACATGAGCATAGGTGAAGAGGACTGTGATCAAGACTGGCCTCATTTTAGACTCTTGAAGCCGAAAAAAAACCTTTTGAGATCTAGATCTCTAAAGTGTTCTTCAGACTGTTTTTCTTGAGGAACCCTTAAATGTTATTAGATTCCTAAAACAGAGGGTTTTCTTTTCAGAAAATGGAAAATCCTATTAGGATGCTAGAACTGTTAACCATTTTACTAACCCTTGAGTAACCATTTTTAAGATAAATATTTAACTATGATTAATTTAAACTTTATTCCAAGGAAGACTCCAATTAAACATAAAAAATGGTTTTATTCAGCATTCAGTTGTGTTTCAAATTAGTTAAGGTTGCTTTTTTGTCAAATGATTGGTTTTAGTGGTAGAGACACCAAAGAAATGAATGCCAGTAGTCTTCCACTGGATATTATTACAAACCATACCACAGATGCAGAAATACAATATTCACCAAAAATTAGACTACTAATTATATTTTATGTGAAGCCCTGATAACTTATCTGGGATTTTTTTTTTCTACTGCTCTGTGCTTTTCCCTGCAGTTAACCAGTGTGTTTGGCAAGAACAAAAAAATGGTGAGTTTTTTTTACTGTCCTAAAGTGCCAAATAATATGGGATGACTTTCAAGTTCATAAAATCCCTAATGATGCTTCAGAGATGCTGTTTTTGTGACTAGTGATGAAATTTCACCATTAATTCTATGGCACGGGTAATGAACTTGTGTACTTCCAGATACCATTTTGCTCCACAAGGCTTCCAATCAAAACATTTTGGAAAATTTCATCGCACATTCATATTTAATAAGCGCTTTATCATGGTCAGGGTGGTGTGGATTCAGAGTCTATCCAAGAATACAACTTGGATGGGATGCTAGTCTACTGTAGAGAATATACACCCATGCCTTGTGTCACCAACGCACATCACAGTGGGAGGTGGGAGGAAACCGGAGAACCTGGTGGAAACCCAGAAATACACTGGGAGAACATATACAGAAACTCCACACAGGTAGTACCCCAAGCCTAGGATCAAACCAGGGAACCTGGAGGTGTAAGGCAGCAATGCTACCCACTGCGCCCAGGAGAATTTCATT